>NW_027328806.1:0-148716 GCF_048564905.1 Vicugna pacos | reverse complement strand
GATAGATACATTAACCTCCTCCTTCAACAGACAAAAAAATAAAAGACACACAAGCCTACTCCTAAGCCTCACATAGATAGAGAGATAGAGAGATAGAGAGATACATAGATATATATGCAGGCAAGGAGATAGACATGCTAGTCTCCTCTTCCTCCGTTAGATAAACAGACAGACACACACATAGAGTAGCCTCTCCCATCCTGCAATAGATAGGCAGTTAGGCTGGAAGTCAGACAAACAGACTCACTAGAGGCAGGGTGCGGTCTGGGTTGGGGTCGGCGGCGGTGACAGGGAATTAGGATGCCCCTGGCGAGACAGAGGATTTTCTCCCTTGTCCCTAGCTGCCTTGTCTGGGGGGGCCTCCGCTCCTTCAGATTCGTAGGACTCTGCCCGCCTGCCGCCGGGCCTGCTCCCCTGGCGAAGGCGTGGTGAAGGCCTGGGAAGAGATTGGGGACAGAGGAGAGGCAGCACAGCAGTTAAGGGGCATGCCTCGGCGACTTGGTCATTTTGCTCCCATCTCCCCATCTCCTGGGCTCTGGGCAGCATCTACTTCCCAGGTTTGCGGGAGTTAAGTCTTCTTGTCAGCCAGGTCATGGGATGATGGTGAGGTGAGTTCACGGGACAGTTACGTACCAGGGAGTGGACTGCCCAGGTTGAGACGATCAGTTTGCTCACATCTATACAGGGGCTTGGGCTGGGGGCGGTATCTCCTGCCCCAGATTCACAGAATGAATGTTTCCAGGTCCACCTGCCCCCTGGAGGCAGGCGTTCTACGGACAGAGGCTGCAGTGAGGAGGCGGGGCTGCCCCACCCAGCCCCTGTATCAGCTATCATCTCCTCCTTGGCGGTCCAGGGGTCCGTCTCTGGTACCCTGGTACAAGAGGTTAACTCATGTTTTGGCAAGAACCCGGGAGGCGGGCGAGGGGTGGTCAAGGGGCGGGGAGGGGGCGGTGCGGTGGTGGCCAAAGGGAACAAAGAAGCTGGGGCCAAGGGTGGCTAGACAAGCCTGTGAACTTCCAACCTGCGGCAAACTCAGACTGCAGTTGGGGCGCCCCCTGCTGCTTCAGGGTGGCAATTGCCATCCCCCCAGGTGGCACGAATACTGGGATTCTTCCTACAGTAGACACACAGAGAGACAAAGAAATAGACAGACAGACACACTAGCCTCTTCCTCCATTTAGAAACAGCCATATATCCTAACCTCCTCTTCCTCATGCATTCTATAGGTAGACACATACATACATAGGCAGACACCCACAGACACACACATACACACACTGGCGTCCTACTTCTCCTCACTTAATTAGGTAGTGAGACACACTAATCTCCTCCTCCATTAGATAATAGATCGAGAAACGCAATAGACTCTTCCTCATCCTCCATTAGATAGATAGTGAGATTGACTGATAAACACACTAGCCTCTTTGTTCTCCTGTAGAGGGACAGACAGATAGCCAGACACTTTGGAATCCTTCTTCTTCTCCATTAGATAATAATACAGACAGACTCACAGACACACAGACAGACATACACACTACTCTTCTCCTCCCCTGAGAGTCAGAGAGATAGACACTGTAGCCTCCTTCTTCTCGATTAGATAAACGTACATATATAGATATCTGTTACAGTGACAGAGAGACAGACATACTAGCTTACTCCCCCTCCATTAGATGCACACATAGACTGATACAAATATACAGTAGAATACCCCCCTTGACTTTCCGGTTCATTGATACACAGACCCGCACGCACACACAGACACACACACACACACACACACACACACACACACACACACACGGTAGCCTCCTCCTCTTCCTCAAATTCGAAGTTATGTAGATAGACACACTAACCTACTCCTCCAATACACAGACACATAAAAAGGCACACTAGCCTATAGGTATGCCTCCTTTAGATAGATAGGTAGTTAGGTAGATAGATAGATAGATAGATAGATAGATAGATAGATAGGCAGGCCAATAGAGAGACCTACTCGCCGGCTGCT
The DNA here is from genome assembly GCF_048564905.1 of Vicugna pacos. Taxonomy (NCBI): domain Eukaryota; kingdom Metazoa; phylum Chordata; class Mammalia; order Artiodactyla; family Camelidae; genus Vicugna; species Vicugna pacos. The sequence continues at coordinate 146,711 of NW_027328806.1, read as the reverse complement.
CCTCCGTTAGGTAAAACGACAGACACACACGTAGACTAGCCCCTCCCATTCTTCAGTATCTAGGCAGTCAGGCTGGTAGTCAGACAGACACACAATCTAGACATGGGTGTTCTGGGGAAGGGGTTTGACGGAAGCGACTGGGGAATAGGGTGCCACTGTCGAGCTAGAGGATATTCTCCCATGTCCCTAGCTGCCTTGCCTGGAGGAGGCATCTGCTCCCCCAAGTTCACCGGACTCAAACCTTTAAAGTCGCCCTGCTCCTGGGAGCGGGCGTGGTGAGGTCAGGGGAAGAGGTCGGCAGCAGAGGCGGAGACAGAGGCTGCACAGCAGCAAACGGGGATGCCTCGGCGGCTTGGTCATTTTCCTCCGAACTCCACCTCTTCTGCCCTCGGGGCGGCCTCTGCTAACCCAGGTTTCCGGGATTTAGTTCTCCTTGTCAGCCAGGTCCTGGGATGCTGGTGAGGTGACTTCAGAGGACAGGGACGTCGTGGGGAGCGGACTGCCTCTGATCAGCCGATCAGTTTGCTCCCATCTCCACAGCGGCCTGGCCTGGGAGCGGCCTCTCCTGCCCCAGGTTCACCGTATGCATGTTTCCATGTCAGCGTCCGCCCTGGAGGCAGGCGCGGTGCGATCAGGGGCTGCAGTGAGTAGTCGGGGCTGCCCCACCGAGCCCCTGTTATTGCTCAGATCTCCCCCTTGGCCGGTTCTAGGGTTGATCTCTGCTACCCTAGGTACACGAGGTGCACATCTTTGCGTTTCCCGGCTCCCGGGAGGCGGGCAGGGGTGGCCTGTGGGCGGGGCGGGGGCGGGGCTGGGGCGGGGCGGTGGCGGAAACCAAGAGGGCAGAAGCAGGAGGCATGGGCTGCCCAGGCAAGCCTGTGGGTTTCTATCCAGTGTCCCCCTCAGCCTGCAGTTGGGGCGTTGGGGCGCCCCCTGCTGCTTCAGGGTGGCAATTGCCATCCCCCCAGGTGGCACGAATACTGGGATTCTTCCTACAGTAGACACACAGAGAGACAAAGAAATAGACAGACAGACACACTAGCCTCTTCCTCCATTTAGAAACAGCCATATATCCTAACCTCCTGCTCTTCATCCATTAAATAGTTAGAAAGATACATACATACTCAGACACACACACACACACACACACACACACACACACACGCCCCCCCCCACACAAACTCTAGCCTCCTCCTGGTCATAAATTACTCAGGTTCATAGACACACTAATCTCCTCCTCCATTAGATAATACTTAGACAAACTTAATAGACTATTTATCTTCCTCCATTAGATACATAGTCAGTGAGATTGATGGATACACACACAAGCCTCTACCTACACATGCTAGAGAGACACACAGATAGCCAGACACACGGGCCTCCTCCTTCTACTCGATTAGATATAAGCTCATACATGGATATCTTATATATAAACAGACACACAGACAGAAATACTAGCCTTCTCCTCCTCCATTAGATGCATATAAAGACTCATAGACTGGCACAGTAGCCTCCTTCCCCTTTACTTACAGATACATAGTAGACAGACCCGCACGCAAACACGCACACGCACACACACTGCCCCCCTCCGCTTGCTCAAATAGGTAGATAGGTAGATAGATACATTAACCTCCTCCTTCAACAGACAAAAAAATAAAAGACACACAAGCCTACTCCTAAGCCTCACATAGATAGAGAGATAGAGAGATAGAGAGATAGAGAGATACATAGATATATATGCAGGCAAGGAGATAGACATGCTAGTCTCCTCTTCCTCCGTTAGATAAACAGACAGACACACACATAGAGTAGCCTCTCCCATCCTGCAATAGATAGGCAGTTAGGCTGGAAGTCAGACAAACAGACTCACTAGAGGCAGGGTGCGGTCTGGGTTGGGGTCGGCGGCGGTGACAGGGAATTAGGATGCCCCTGGCGAGACAGAGGATTTTCTCCCTTGTCCCTAGCTGCCTTGTTTGGGGGGGCCTCCGCTCCTTCAGATTCGTAGGACTCTGCCCGCCTGCCGCCGGGCCTGCTCCCCTGGCGAAGGCGTGGTGAAGGCCTGGGAAGAGATTGGGGACAGAGGAGAGGCAGCACAGCAGTTAAGGGGCATGCCTCGGCGACTTGGTCATTTTGCTCCCATCTCCCCATCTCCTGGGCTCTGGGCAGCATCTACTTCCCAGGTTTGCGGGAGTTAAGTCTTCTTGTCAGCCAGGTCATGGGATGATGGTGAGGTGAGTTCACGGGACAGTTACGTACCAGGGAGTGGACTGCCCAGGTTGAGACGATCAGTTTGCTCACATCTATACAGGGGCTTGGGCTGGGGGCGGTATCTCCTGCCCCAGATTCACAGAATGAATGTTTCCAGGTCCACCTGCCCCCTGGAGGCAGGCGTTCTACGGACAGAGGCTGCAGTGAGGAGGCGGGGCTGCCCCACCCAGCCCCTGTATCAGCTATCATCTCCTCCTTGGCGGTCCAGGGGTCCGTCTCTGGTACCCTGGTACAAGAGGTTAACTCATGTTTTGGCAAGAACCCGGGAGGCGGGCGAGGGGTGGTCAAGGGGCGGGGAGGGGGCGGTGCGGTGGTGGCCAAAGGGAACAAAGAAGCTGGGGCCAAGGGTGGCTAGACAAGCCTGTGAACTTCCAACCTGCGGCAAACTCAGACTGCAGTTGGGGCGCCCCCTGCTGCTTCAGGGTGGCAATTGCCATCCCCCCAGGTGGCACGAATACTGGGATTCTTCCTACAGTAGACACACAGAGAGACAAAGAAATAGACAGACAGACACACTAGCCTCTTCCTCCATTTAGAAACAGCCATATATCCTAACCTCCTCTTCCTCATGCATTCTATAGGTAGACACATACATACATAGGCAGACACCCACAGACACACACATACACACACTGGCGTCCTACTTCTCCTCACTTAATTAGGTAGTGAGACACACTAATCTCCTCCTCCATTAGATAATAGATCGAGAAACGCAATAGACTCTTCCTCATCCTCCATTAGATAGATAGTGAGATTGACTGATAAACACACTAGCCTCTTTGTTCTCCTGTAGAGGGACAGACAGATAGCCAGACACTTTGGAATCCTTCTTCTTCTCCATTAGATAATAATACAGACAGACTCACAGACACACAGACAGACATACACACTACTCTTCTCCTCCCCTGAGAGTCAGAGAGATAGACACTGTAGCCTCCTTCTTCTCGATTAGATAAACGTACATATATAGATATCTGTTACAGTGACAGAGAGACAGACATACTAGCTTACTCCCCCTCCATTAGATGCACACATAGACTGATACAAATATACAGTAGAATACCCCCCTTGACTTTCCGGTTCATTGATACACAGACCCGCACGCACACACAGACACACACACACACACACACACACACACACACACACACACACACGGTAGCCTCCTCCTCTTCCTCAAATTCGAAGTTATGTAGATAGACACACTAACCTACTCCTCCAATACACAGACACATAAAAAGGCACACTAGCCTATAGGTATGCCTCCTTTAGATAGATAGGTAGTTAGGTAGATAGATAGATAGATAGATAGATAGATAGATAGATAGATAGATAGATAGATAGATAGATAGATAGAAAGATAGATACATAGGCAGGCAGGAAGATACAGAGACATACAAGTCTCCTCCTCCTCCGTTAGATAAGCAGACGGGCACACACATAGGCTAGCCTCTCCCATCCTCCTCTAGGCAGGCAGTCAGACAGACAGACACACTAGCGTCGGGGTGCGGTCTGTGGACAGGGATCAGCAGCGTTGACCAGGGGCAGGAGTGCCACTGGCGAGTCATAGCGTTTTATCCCATGTCCCACCCTGCCTTGCCTGGGGGTGGCATCCGCTCCCCCAAGTTCACCGGACTCAGACATTTGAAGTCTCCCTGCTTTGGGAGCGGGCGTGCTGAGGTCAGGGGAAGAGTTCAGCGGCAGATATGGAGGCGGCACAGCAGCTAAGGGGGATGCCTCGGGGAGTCGATCATTTTCCTACCATCTCCCCCTCTCCTGGCCTCGGGATGTCCTCTGCTACCCCAGGTGTGCGGGATTTAATTCTCCTTGTCAGCCAGGTCCTGGGAGGCTGCTGCGGTGATCTCTGGGTACAGGGACGTTGAGGGGAGCAGACTACATCGGGTGAGCCGATCAGGTTGCTCCCATCTCCACAAGGGCCTGGCCTGGAAACGGGCTCTCCTGCCCCGGGTTCACAGTATCCATGTTTCCATGTCCGCCTTCGCCCCGAAGGCGGGCCCGGTGTGATAAGGGGCTGCAGTGAGGAGGCGGGTCTGCCCCACCGAGCCCCTGTATTTGCTCAGATCTCCCCCTTGGCCGGTCCTAGGGTTGGTTTCTGCTACCCTAGGTACTCGAGGTGCACATCTCTGTGTTTTCCGGCTCCCGTGAAGCGGGTGTGGGGTGGGGCGCGGCGGGGGTCGGGCTGGGGCTTGGCGCGCGCAGCTATAGAAAGAGCAGAAGCGGCAGGCACGGGCTGCCCTGGCAAGCCTGTGGGTTCCCATCCATTGTCCCCCTCAGACTGCAATGGGGGCACCCTCTGTTGCTTCAGGGTGGCAATTGCCATCCCTCCAGGTGAGTCGAATACTGAGAGGCTTCCTCCATTAGACAGACAGAGAGACAAATAAATAGACAGTCAGACACACTAGCGTCTTCCTCCATTTAGACACAGCCATCTATCCTAACCTCCTCCTCCTCATCCATTATAGAGGGAGACAGAAACATAGACAGACAGACATGCACAAACACACACACACTAGCCTCCTCCTTCTCTTCCAATAGGTAGATAGGTAGATAGACAAACTAACCTCCTCCTCCAACAGACACACAAGTAAAAAGTCACACTTGGCTCCTGCTATGCCTCCACTTGATAGATAGATAGATAGATAGATAGATAGATAGATAGATAGATAGATAGATAGGCAGGCCAATAGAGAGACCTACTCGCCGGCTGCTCCTCCGTTAGGTAAAACGACAGACACACACGTAGACTAGCCCCTCCCATTCTTCAGTATCTAGGCAGTCAGGCTGGTAGTCAGACAGACACACAATCTAGACATGGGTGTTCTGGGGAAGGGGTTTGACGGAAGCGACTGGGGAATAGGGTGCCACTGTCGAGCTAGAGGATATTCTCCCATGTCCCTAGCTGCCTTGCCTGGAGGAGGCATCTGCTCCCCCAAGTTCACCGGACTCAAACCTTTAAAGTCGCCCTGCTCCTGGGAGCGGGCGTGGTGAGGTCAGGGGAAGAGGTCGGCAGCAGAGGCGGAGACAGAGGCTGCACAGCAGCAAACGGGGATGCCTCGGCGGCTTGGTCATTTTCCTCCGAACTCCACCTCTTCTGCCCTCGGGGCGGCCTCTGCTAACCCAGGTTTCCGGGATTTAGTTCTCCTTGTCAGCCAGGTCCTGGGATGCTGGTGAGGTGACTTCAGAGGACAGGGACGTCGTGGGGAGCGGACTGCCTCTGATCAGCCGATCAGTTTGCTCCCATCTCCACAGCGGCCTGGCCTGGGAGCGGCCTCTCCTGCCCCAGGTTCACCGTATGCATGTTTCCATGTCAGCGTCCGCCCTGGAGGCAGGCGCGGTGCGATCAGGGGCTGCAGTGAGTAGTCGGGGCTGCCCCACCGAGCCCCTGTTATTGCTCAGATCTCCCCCTTGGCCGGTTCTAGGGTTGATCTCTGCTACCCTAGGTACACGAGGTGCACATCTTTGCGTTTCCCGGCTCCCGGGAGGCGGGCAGGGGTGGCCTGTGGGCGGGGCGGGGGCGGGGCTGGGGCGGGGCGGTGGCGGAAACCAAGAGGGCAGAAGCAGGAGGCATGGGCTGCCCAGGCAAGCCTGTGGGTTTCTATCCAGTGTCCCCCTCAGTCTGCAGTTGGGGCGTTGGGGCGCCCCCTGCTGCTTCAGGGTGGCAATTGCCATCCCCCCAGGTGGCACGAATACTGGGATTCTTCCTACAGTAGACACACAGAGAGACAAAGAAATAGACAGACAGACACACTAGCCTCTTCCTCCATTTAGAAACAGCCATATATCCTAACCTCCTGCTCTTCATCCATTAAATAGTTAGAAAGATACATACATACTCAGACACACACACACACACACACACACACACACACACACGCCCCCCCCCACACAAACTCTAGCCTCCTCCTGGTCATAAATTACTCAGGTTCATAGACACACTAATCTCCTCCTCCATTAGATAATACTTAGACAAACTTAATAGACTATTTATCTTCCTCCATTAGATACATAGTCAGTGAGATTGATGGATACACACACAAGCCTCTACCTACACATGCTAGAGAGACACACAGATAGCCAGACACACGGGCCTCCTCCTTCTACTCGATTAGATATAAGCTCATACATGGATATCTTATATATAAACAGACACACAGACAGAAATACTAGCCTTCTCCTCCTCCATTAGATGCATATAAAGACTCATAGACTGGCACAGTAGCCTCCTTCCCCTTTACTTACAGATACATAGTAGACAGACCCGCACGCAAACACGCACACGCACACACACTGCCCCCCTCCGCTTGCTCAAATAGGTAGATAGGTAGATAGATACATTAACCTCCTCCTTCAACAGACAAAAAAATAAAAGACACACAAGCCTACTCCTAAGCCTCACATAGATAGAGAGATAGAGAGATAGAGAGATAGAGAGATACATAGATATATATGCAGGCAAGGAGATAGACATGCTAGTCTCCTCTTCCTCCGTTAGATAAACAGACAGACACACACATAGAGTAGCCTCTCCCATCCTGCAATAGATAGGCAGTTAGGCTGGAAGTCAGACAAACAGACTCACTAGAGGCAGGGTGCGGTCTGGGTTGGGGTCGGCGGCGGTGACAGGGAATTAGGATGCCCCTGGCGAGACAGAGGATTTTCTCCCTTGTCCCTAGCTGCCTTGTCTGGGGGGGCCTCCGCTCCTTCAGATTCGTAGGACTCTGCCCGCCTGCCGCCGGGCCTGCTCCCCTGGCGAAGGCGTGGTGAAGGCCTGGGAAGAGATTGGGGACAGAGGAGAGGCAGCACAGCAGTTAAGGGGCATGCCTCGGCGACTTGGTCATTTTGCTCCCATCTCCCCATCTCCTGGGCTCTGGGCAGCATCTACTTCCCAGGTTTGCGGGAGTTAAGTCTTCTTGTCAGCCAGGTCATGGGATGATGGTGAGGTGAGTTCACGGGACAGTTACGTACCAGGGAGTGGACTGCCCAGGTTGAGACGATCAGTTTGCTCACATCTATACAGGGGCTTGGGCTGGGGGCGGTATCTCCTGCCCCAGATTCACAGAATGAATGTTTCCAGGTCCACCTGCCCCCTGGAGGCAGGCGTTCTACGGACAGAGGCTGCAGTGAGGAGGCGGGGCTGCCCCACCCAGCCCCTGTATCAGCTATCATCTCCTCCTTGGCGGTCCAGGGGTCCGTCTCTGGTACCCTGGTACAAGAGGTTAACTCATGTTTTGGCAAGAACCCGGGAGGCGGGCGAGGGGTGGTCAAGGGGCGGGGAGGGGGCGGTGCGGTGGTGGCCAAAGGGAACAAAGAAGCTGGGGCCAAGGGTGGCTAGACAAGCCTGTGAACTTCCAACCTGCGGCAAACTCAGACTGCAGTTGGGGCGCCCCCTGCTGCTTCAGGGTGGCAATTGCCATCCCCCCAGGTGGCACGAATACTGGGATTCTTCCTACAGTAGACACACAGAGAGACAAAGAAATAGACAGACAGACACACTAGCCTCTTCCTCCATTTAGAAACAGCCATATATCCTAACCTCCTCTTCCTCATGCATTCTATAGGTAGACACATACATACATAGGCAGACACCCACAGACACACACATACACACACTGGCGTCCTACTTCTCCTCACTTAATTAGGTAGTGAGACACACTAATCTCCTCCTCCATTAGATAATAGATCGAGAAACGCAATAGACTCTTCCTCATCCTCCATTAGATAGATAGTGAGATTGACTGATAAACACACTAGCCTCTTTGTTCTCCTGTAGAGGGACAGACAGATAGCCAGACACTTTGGAATCCTTCTTCTTCTCCATTAGATAATAATACAGACAGACTCACAGACACACAGACAGACATACACACTACTCTTCTCCTCCCCTGAGAGTCAGAGAGATAGACACTGTAGCCTCCTTCTTCTCGATTAGATAAACGTACATATATAGATATCTGTTACAGTGACAGAGAGACAGACATACTAGCTTACTCCCCCTCCATTAGATGCACACATAGACTGATACAAATATACAGTAGAATACCCCCCTTGACTTTCCGGTTCATTGATACACAGACCCGCACGCACACACAGACACACACACACACACACACACACACACACACACACACACACGGTAGCCTCCTCCTCTTCCTCAAATTCGAAGTTATGTAGATAGACACACTAACCTACTCCTCCAATACACAGACACATAAAAAGGCACACTAGCCTATAGGTATGCCTCCTTTAGATAGATAGGTAGTTAGGTAGATAGATAGATAGATAGATAGATAGATAGATAGATAGATAGATAGATAGATAGATAGATAGAAAGATAGATACATAGGCAGGCAGGAAGATACAGAGACATACAAGTCTCCTCCTCCTCCGTTAGATAAGCAGACGGGCACACACATAGGCTAGCCTCTCCCATCCTCCTCTAGGCAGGCAGTCAGACAGACAGACACACTAGCGTCGGGGTGCGTTCTGTGGACAGGGATCAGCAGCGTTGACCAGGGGCAGGAGTGCCACTGGCGAGTCATAGCGTTTTATCCCATGTCCCACCCTGCCTTGCCTGGGGGTGGCATCCGCTCCCCCAAGTTCACCGGACTCAGACATTTGAAGTCTCCCTGCTTTGGGAGCGGGCGTGCTGAGGTCAGGGGAAGAGTTCAGCGGCAGATATGGAGGCGGCACAGCAGCTAAGGGGGATGCCTCGGGGAGTCGATCATTTTCCTACCATCTCCCCCTCTCCTGGCCTCGGGATGTCCTCTGCTACCCCAGGTGTGCGGGATTTAATTCTCCTTGTCAGCCAGGTCCTGGGAGGCTGCTGCGGTGATCTCTGGGTACAGGGACGTTGAGGGGAGCAGACTACATCGGGTGAGCCGATCAGGTTGCTCCCATCTCCACAAGGGCCTGGCCTGGAAACGGGCTCTCCTGCCCCGGGTTCACAGTATCCATGTTTCCATGTCCGCCTTCGCCCCGAAGGCGGGCCCGGTGTGATAAGGGGCTGCAGTGAGGAGGCGGGTCTGCCCCACCGAGCCCCTGTATTTGCTCAGATCTCCCCCTTGGCCGGTCCTAGGGTTGGTTTCTGCTACCCTAGGTACTCGAGGTGCACATCTCTGTGTTTTCCGGCTCCCGTGAAGCGGGTGTGGGGTGGGGCGCGGCGGGGGTCGGGCTGGGGCTTGGCGCGCGCAGCTATAGAAAGAGCAGAAGCGGCAGGCACGGGCTGCCCTGGCAAGCCTGTGGGTTCCCATCCATTGTCCCCCTCAGACTGCAATGGGGGCACCCTCTGTTGCTTCAGGGTGGCAATTGCCATCCCTCCAGGTGAGTCGAATACTGAGAGGCTTCCTCCATTAGACAGACAGAGAGACAAATAAATAGACAGTCAGACACACTAGCGTCTTCCTCCATTTAGACACAGCCATCTATCCTAACCTCCTCCTCCTCATCCATTATAGAGGGAGACAGAAACATAGACAGACAGACATGCACAAACACACACACACTAGCCTCCTCCTTCTCTTCCAATAGGTAGATAGGTAGATAGACAAACTAACCTCCTCCTCCAACAGACACACAAGTAAAAAGTCACACTTGGCTCCTGCTATGCCTCCACTTGATAGATAGATAGATAGATAGATAGATAGATAGATAGATAGATAGATAGATAGGCAGGCCAATAGAGAGACCTACTCGCCGGCTGCTCCTCCGTTAGGTAAAACGACAGACACACACGTAGACTAGCCCCTCCCATTCTTCAGTATCTAGGCAGTCAGGCTGGTAGTCAGACAGACACACAATCTAGACATGGGTGTTCTGGGGAAGGGGTTTGACGGAAGCGACTGGGGAATAGGGTGCCACTGTCGAGCTAGAGGATATTCTCCCATGTCCCTAGCTGCCTTGCCTGGAGGAGGCATCTGCTCCCCCAAGTTCACCGGACTCAAACCTTTAAAGTCGCCCTGCTCCTGGGAGCGGGCGTGGTGAGGTCAGGGGAAGAGGTCGGCAGCAGAGGCGGAGACAGAGGCTGCACAGCAGCAAACGGGGATGCCTCGGCGGCTTGGTCATTTTCCTCCGAACTCCACCTCTTCTGCCCTCGGGGCGGCCTCTGCTAACCCAGGTTTCCGGGATTTAGTTCTCCTTGTCAGCCAGGTCCTGGGATGCTGGTGAGGTGACTTCAGAGGACAGGGACGTCGTGGGGAGCGGACTGCCTCTGATCAGCCGATCAGTTTGCTCCCATCTCCACAGCGGCCTGGCCTGGGAGCGGCCTCTCCTGCCCCAGGTTCACCGTATGCATGTTTCCATGTCAGCGTCCGCCCTGGAGGCAGGCGCGGTGCGATCAGGGGCTGCAGTGAGTAGTCGGGGCTGCCCCACCGAGCCCCTGTTATTGCTCAGATCTCCCCCTTGGCCGGTTCTAGGGTTGATCTCTGCTACCCTAGGTACACGAGGTGCACATCTTTGCGTTTCCCGGCTCCCGGGAGGCGGGCAGGGGTGGCCTGTGGGCGGGGCGGGGGCGGGGCTGGGGCGGGGCGGTGGCGGAAACCAAGAGGGCAGAAGCAGGAGGCATGGGCTGCCCAGGCAAGCCTGTGGGTTTCTATCCAGTGTCCCCCTCAGCCTGCAGTTGGGGCGTTGGGGCGCCCCCTGCTGCTTCAGGGTGGCAATTGCCATCCCCCCAGGTGGCACGAATACTGGGATTCTTCCTACAGTAGACACACAGAGAGACAAAGAAATAGACAGACAGACACACTAGCCTCTTCCTCCATTTAGAAACAGCCATATATCCTAACCTCCTGCTCTTCATCCATTAAATAGTTAGAAAGATACATACATACTCAGACACACACACACACACACACACACACACACACACACACGCCCCCCCCCACACAAACTCTAGCCTCCTCCTGGTCATAAATTACTCAGGTTCATAGACACACTAATCTCCTCCTCCATTAGATAATACTTAGACAAACTTAATAGACTATTTATCTTCCTCCATTAGATACATAGTCAGTGAGATTGATGGATACACACACAAGCCTCTACCTACACATGCTAGAGAGACACACAGATAGCCAGACACACGGGCCTCCTCCTTCTACTCGATTAGATATAAGCTCATACATGGATATCTTATATATAAACAGACACACAGACAGAAATACTAGCCTTCTCCTCCTCCATTAGATGCATATAAAGACTCATAGACTGGCACAGTAGCCTCCTTCCCCTTTACTTACAGATACATAGTAGACAGACCCGCACGCAAACACGCACACGCACACACACTGCCCCCCTCCGCTTGCTCAAATAGGTAGATAGGTAGATAGATACATTAACCTCCTCCTTCAACAGACAAAAAAATAAAAGACACACAAGCCTACTCCTAAGCCTCACATAGATAGAGAGATAGAGAGATAGAGAGATAGAGAGATACATAGATATATATGCAGGCAAGGAGATAGACATGCTAGTCTCCTCTTCCTCCGTTAGATAAACAGACAGACACACACATAGAGTAGCCTCTCCCATCCTGCAATAGATAGGCAGTTAGGCTGGAAGTCAGACAAACAGACTCACTAGAGGCAGGGTGCGGTCTGGGTTGGGGTCGGCGGCGGTGACAGGGAATTAGGATGCCCCTGGCGAGACAGAGGATTTTCTCCCTTGTCCCTAGCTGCCTTGTCTGGGGGGGCCTCCGCTCCTTCAGATTCGTAGGACTCTGCCCGCCTGCCGCCGGGCCTGCTCCCCTGGCGAAGGCGTGGTGAAGGCCTGGGAAGAGATTGGGGACAGAGGAGAGGCAGCACAGCAGTTAAGGGGCATGCCTCGGCGACTTGGTCATTTTGCTCCCATCTCCCCATCTCCTGGGCTCTGGGCAGCATCTACTTCCCAGGTTTGCGGGAGTTAAGTCTTCTTGTCAGCCAGGTCATGGGATGATGGTGAGGTGAGTTCACGGGACAGTTACGTACCAGGGAGTGGACTGCCCAGGTTGAGACGATCAGTTTGCTCACATCTATACAGGGGCTTGGGCTGGGGGCGGTATCTCCTGCCCCAGATTCACAGAATGAATGTTTCCAGGTCCACCTGCCCCCTGGAGGCAGGCGTTCTACGGACAGAGGCTGCAGTGAGGAGGCGGGGCTGCCCCACCCAGCCCCTGTATCAGCTATCATCTCCTCCTTGGCGGTCCAGGGGTCCGTCTCTGGTACCCTGGTACAAGAGGTTAACTCATGTTTTGGCAAGAACCCGGGAGGCGGGCGAGGGGTGGTCAAGGGGCGGGGAGGGGGCGGTGCGGTGGTGGCCAAAGGGAACAAAGAAGCTGGGGCCAAGGGTGGCTAGACAAGCCTGTGAACTTCCAACCTGCGGCAAACTCAGACTGCAGTTGGGGCGCCCCCTGCTGCTTCAGGGTGGCAATTGCCATCCCCCCAGGTGGCACGAATACTGGGATTCTTCCTACAGTAGACACACAGAGAGACAAAGAAATAGACAGACAGACACACTAGCCTCTTCCTCCATTTAGAAACAGCCATATATCCTAACCTCCTCTTCCTCATGCATTCTATAGGTAGACACATACATACATAGGCAGACACCCACAGACACACACATACACACACTGGCGTCCTACTTCTCCTCACTTAATTAGGTAGTGAGACACACTAATCTCCTCCTCCATTAGATAATAGATCGAGAAACGCAATAGACTCTTCCTCATCCTCCATTAGATAGATAGTGAGATTGACTGATAAACACACTAGCCTCTTTGTTCTCCTGTAGAGGGACAGACAGATAGCCAGACACTTTGGAATCCTTCTTCTTCTCCATTAGATAATAATACAGACAGACTCACAGACACACAGACAGACATACACACTACTCTTCTCCTCCCCTGAGAGTCAGAGAGATAGACACTGTAGCCTCCTTCTTCTCGATTAGATAAACGTACATATATAGATATCTGTTACAGTGACAGAGAGACAGACATACTAGCTTACTCCCCCTCCATTAGATGCACACATAGACTGATACAAATATACAGTAGAATACCCCCCTTGACTTTCCGGTTCATTGATACACAGACCCGCACGCACACACAGACACACACACACACACACACACACACACACACACACACACACACACACGGTAGCCTCCTCCTCTTCCTCAAATTCGAAGTTATGTAGATAGACACACTAACCTACTCCTCCAATACACAGACACATAAAAAGGCACACTAGCCTATAGGTATGCCTCCTTTAGATAGATAGGTAGTTAGGTAGATAGATAGATAGATAGATAGATAGATAGATAGATAGATAGATAGATAGATAGATAGATAGAAAGATAGATACATAGGCAGGCAGGAAGATACAGAGACATACAAGTCTCCTCCTCCTCCGTTAGATAAGCAGACGGGCACACACATAGGCTAGCCTCTCCCATCCTCCTCTAGGCAGGCAGTCAGACAGACAGACACACTAGCGTCGGGGTGCGGTCTGTGGACAGGGATCAGCAGCGTTGACCAGGGGCAGGAGTGCCACTGGCGAGTCATAGCGTTTTATCCCATGTCCCACCCTGCCTTGCCTGGGGGTGGCATCCGCTCCCCCAAGTTCACCGGACTCAGACATTTGAAGTCTCCCTGCTTTGGGAGCGGGCGTGCTGAGGTCAGGGGAAGAGTTCAGCGGCAGATATGGAGGCGGCACAGCAGCTAAGGGGGATGCCTCGGGGAGTCGATCATTTTCCTACCATCTCCCCCTCTCCTGGCCTCGGGATGTCCTCTGCTACCCCAGGTGTGCGGGATTTAATTCTCCTTGTCAGCCAGGTCCTGGGAGGCTGCTGCGGTGATCTCTGGGTACAGGGACGTTGAGGGGAGCAGACTACATCGGGTGAGCCGATCAGGTTGCTCCCATCTCCACAAGGGCCTGGCCTGGAAACGGGCTCTCCTGCCCCGGGTTCACAGTATCCATGTTTCCATGTCCGCCTTCGCCCCGAAGGCGGGCCCGGTGTGATAAGGGGCTGCAGTGAGGAGGCGGGTCTGCCCCACCGAGCCCCTGTATTTGCTCAGATCTCCCCCTTGGCCGGTCCTAGGGTTGGTTTCTGCTACCCTAGGTACTCGAGGTGCACATCTCTGTGTTTTCCGGCTCCCGTGAAGCGGGTGTGGGGTGGGGCGCGGCGGGGGTCGGGCTGGGGCTTGGCGCGCGCAGCTATAGAAAGAGCAGAAGCGGCAGGCACGGGCTGGCTGCCCTGGCAAGCCTGTGGGTTCCCATCCATTGTCCCCCTCAGACTGCAATGGGGGCACCCTCTGTTGCTTCAGGGTGGCAATTGCCATCCCTCCAGGTGAGTCGAATACTGAGAGGCTTCCTCCATTAGACAGACAGAGAGACAAATAAATAGACAGTCAGACACACTAGCGTCTTCCTCCATTTAGACACAGCCATCTATCCTAACCTCCTCCTCCTCATCCATTATAGAGGGAGACAGAAACATAGACAGACAGACATGCACAAACACACACACACTAGCCTCCTCCTTCTCTTCCAATAGGTAGATAGGTAGATAGACAAACTAACCTCCTCCTCCAACAGACACACAAGTAAAAAGTCACACTTGGCTCCTGCTATGCCTCCACTTGATAGATAGATAGATAGATAGATAGATAGATAGATAGATAGATAGATAGGCAGGCCAATAGAGAGACCTACTCGCCGGCTGCTCCTCCGTTAGGTAAAACGACAGACACACACGTAGACTAGCCCCTCCCATTCTTCAGTATCTAGGCAGTCAGGCTGGTAGTCAGACAGACACACAATCTAGACATGGGTGTTCTGGGGAAGGGGTTTGACGGAAGCGACTGGGGAATAGGGTGCCACTGTCGAGCTAGAGGATATTCTCCCATGTCCCTAGCTGCCTTGCCTGGAGGAGGCATCTGCTCCCCCAAGTTCACCGGACTCAAACCTTTAAAGTCGCCCTGCTCCTGGGAGCGGGCGTGGTGAGGTCAGGGGAAGAGGTCGGCAGCAGAGGCGGAGACAGAGGCTGCACAGCAGCAAACGGGGATGCCTCGGCGGCTTGGTCATTTTCCTCCGAACTCCACCTCTTCTGCCCTCGGGGCGGCCTCTGCTAACCCAGGTTTCCGGGATTTAGTTCTCCTTGTCAGCCAGGTCCTGGGATGCTGGTGAGGTGACTTCAGAGGACAGGGACGTCGTGGGGAGCGGACTGCCTCTGATCAGCCGATCAGTTTGCTCCCATCTCCACAGCGGCCTGGCCTGGGAGCGGCCTCTCCTGCCCCAGGTTCACCGTATGCATGTTTCCATGTCAGCGTCCGCCCTGGAGGCAGGCGCGGTGCGATCAGGGGCTGCAGTGAGTAGTCGGGGCTGCCCCACCGAGCCCCTGTTATTGCTCAGATCTCCCCCTTGGCCGGTTCTAGGGTTGATCTCTGCTACCCTAGGTACACGAGGTGCACATCTTTGCGTTTCCCGGCTCCCGGGAGGCGGGCAGGGGTGGCCTGTGGGCGGGGCGGGGGCGGGGCTGGGGCGGGGCGGTGGCGGAAACCAAGAGGGCAGAAGCAGGAGGCATGGGCTGCCCAGGCAAGCCTGTGGGTTTCTATCCAGTGTCCCCCTCAGCCTGCAGTTGGGGCGTTGGGGCGCCCTCTGCTGCTTCAGGGTGGCAATTGCCATCCCCCCAGGTGGCACGAATACTGGGATTCTTCCTACAGTAGACACACAGAGAGACAAAGAAATAGACAGACAGACACACTAGCCTCTTCCTCCATTTAGAAACAGCCATATATCCTAACCTCCTGCTCTTCATCCATTAAATAGTTAGAAAGATACATACATACTCAGACACACACACACACACACACACACACACACACACACACGCCCCCCCCCACACAAACTCTAGCCTCCTCCTGGTCATAAATTACTCAGGTTCATAGACACACTAATCTCCTCCTCCATTAGATAATACTTAGACAAACTTAATAGACTATTTATCTTCCTCCATTAGATACATAGTCAGTGAGATTGATGGATACACACACAAGCCTCTACCTACACATGCTAGAGAGACACACAGATAGCCAGACACACGGGCCTCCTCCTTCTACTCGATTAGATATAAGCTCATACATGGATATCTTATATATAAACAGACACACAGACAGAAATACTAGCCTTCTCCTCCTCCATTAGATGCATATAAAGACTCATAGACTGGCACAGTAGCCTCCTTCCCCTTTACTTACAGATACATAGTAGACAGACCCGCACGCAAACACGCACACGCACACACACTGCCCCCCTCCGCTTGCTCAAATAGGTAGATAGGTAGATAGATACATTAACCTCCTCCTTCAACAGACAAAAAAATAAAAGACACACAAGCCTACTCCTAAGCCTCACATAGATAGAGAGATAGAGAGATAGAGAGATAGAGAGATACATAGATATATATGCAGGCAAGGAGATAGACATGCTAGTCTCCTCTTCCTCCGTTAGATAAACAGACAGACACACACATAGAGTAGCCTCTCCCATCCTGCAATAGATAGGCAGTTAGGCTGGAAGTCAGACAAACAGACTCACTAGAGGCAGGGTGCGGTCTGGGTTGGGGTCGGCGGCGGTGACAGGGAATTAGGATGCCCCTGGCGAGACAGAGGATTTTCTCCCTTGTCCCTAGCTGCCTTGTCTGGGGGGGCCTCCGCTCCTTCAGATTCGTAGGACTCTGCCCGCCTGCCGCCGGGCCTGCTCCCCTGGCGAAGGCGTGGTGAAGGCCTGGGAAGAGATTGGGGACAGAGGAGAGGCAGCACAGCAGTTAAGGGGCATGCCTCGGCGACTTGGTCATTTTGCTCCCATCTCCCCATCTCCTGGGCTCTGGGCAGCATCTACTTCCCAGGTTTGCGGGAGTTAAGTCTTCTTGTCAGCCAGGTCATGGGATGATGGTGAGGTGAGTTCACGGGACAGTTACGTACCAGGGAGTGGACTGCCCAGGTTGAGACGATCAGTTTGCTCACATCTATACAGGGGCTTGGGCTGGGGGCGGTATCTCCTGCCCCAGATTCACAGAATGAATGTTTCCAGGTCCACCTGCCCCCTGGAGGCAGGCGTTCTACGGACAGAGGCTGCAGTGAGGAGGCGGGGCTGCCCCACCCAGCCCCTGTATCAGCTATCATCTCCTCCTTGGCGGTCCAGGGGTCCGTCTCTGGTACCCTGGTACAAGAGGTTAACTCATGTTTTGGCAAGAACCCGGGAGGCGGGCGAGGGGTGGTCAAGGGGCGGGGAGGGGGCGGTGCGGTGGTGGCCAAAGGGAACAAAGAAGCTGGGGCCAAGGGTGGCTAGACAAGCCTGTGAACTTCCAACCTGCGGCAAACTCAGACTGCAGTTGGGGCGCCCCCTGCTGCTTCAGGGTGGCAATTGCCATCCCCCCAGGTGGCACGAATACTGGGATTCTTCCTACAGTAGACACACAGAGAGACAAAGAAATAGACAGACAGACACACTAGCCTCTTCCTCCATTTAGAAACAGCCATATATCCTAACCTCCTCTTCCTCATGCATTCTATAGGTAGACACATACATACATAGGCAGACACCCACAGACACACACATACACACACTGGCGTCCTACTTCTCCTCACTTAATTAGGTAGTGAGACACACTAATCTCCTCCTCCATTAGATAATAGATCGAGAAACGCAATAGACTCTTCCTCATCCTCCATTAGATAGATAGTGAGATTGACTGATAAACACACTAGCCTCTTTGTTCTCCTGTAGAGGGACAGACAGATAGCCAGACACTTTGGAATCCTTCTTCTTCTCCATTAGATAATAATACAGACAGACTCACAGACACACAGACAGACATACACACTACTCTTCTCCTCCCCTGAGAGTCAGAGAGATAGACACTGTAGCCTCCTTCTTCTCGATTAGATAAACGTACATATATAGATATCTGTTACAGTGACAGAGAGACAGACATACTAGCTTACTCCCCCTCCATTAGATGCACACATAGACTGATACAAATATACAGTAGAATACCCCCCTTGACTTTCCGGTTCATTGATACACAGACCCGCACGCACACACAGACACACACACACACACACACACACACACACACACACACACACACACACGGTAGCCTCCTCCTCTTCCTCAAATTCGAAGTTATGTAGATAGACACACTAACCTACTCCTCCAATACACAGACACATAAAAAGGCACACTAGCCTATAGGTATGCCTCCTTTAGATAGATAGGTAGTTAGGTAGATAGATAGATAGATAGATAGATAGATAGATAGATAGATAGATAGATAGATAGAAAGATAGATACATAGGCAGGCAGGAAGATACAGAGACATACAAGTCTCCTCCTCCTCCGTTAGATAAGCAGACGGGCACACACATAGGCTAGCCTCTCCCATCCTCCTCTAGGCAGGCAGTCAGACAGACAGACACACTAGCGTCGGGGTGCGGTCTGTGGACAGGGATCAGCAGCGTTGACCAGGGGCAGGAGTGCCACTGGCGAGTCATAGCGTTTTATCCCATGTCCCACCCTGCCTTGCCTGGGGGTGGCATCCGCTCCCCCAAGTTCACCGGACTCAGACATTTGAAGTCTCCCTGCTTTGGGAGCGGGCGTGCTGAGGTCAGGGGAAGAGTTCAGCGGCAGATATGGAGGCGGCACAGCAGCTAAGGGGGATGCCTCGGGGAGTCGATCATTTTCCTACCATCTCCCCCTCTCCTGGCCTCGGGATGTCCTCTGCTACCCCAGGTGTGCGGGATTTAATTCTCCTTGTCAGCCAGGTCCTGGGAGGCTGCTGCGGTGATCTCTGGGTACAGGGACGTTGAGGGGAGCAGACTACATCGGGTGAGCCGATCAGGTTGCTCCCATCTCCACAAGGGCCTGGCCTGGAAACGGGCTCTCCTGCCCCGGGTTCACAGTATCCATGTTTCCATGTCCGCCTTCGCCCCGAAGGCGGGCCCGGTGTGATAAGGGGCTGCAGTGAGGAGGCGGGTCTGCCCCACCGAGCCCCTGTATTTGCTCAGATCTCCCCCTTGGCCGGTCCTAGGGTTGGTTTCTGCTACCCTAGGTACTCGAGGTGCACATCTCTGTGTTTTCCGGCTCCCGTGAAGCGGGTGTGGGGTGGGGCGCGGCGGGGGTCGGGCTGGGGCTTGGCGCGCGCAGCTATAGAAAGAGCAGAAGCGGCAGGCACGGGCTGCCCTGGCAAGCCTGTGGGTTCCCATCCATTGTCCCCCTCAGACTGCAATGGGGGCACCCTCTGTTGCTTCAGGGTGGCAATTGCCATCCCTCCAGGTGAGTCGAATACTGAGAGGCTTCCTCCATTAGACAGACAGAGAGACAAATAAATAGACAGTCAGACACACTAGCGTCTTCCTCCATTTAGACACAGCCATCTATCCTAACCTCCTCCTCCTCATCCATTATAGAGGGAGACAGAAACATAGACAGACAGACATGCACAAACACACACACACTAGCCTCCTCCTTCTCTTCCAATAGGTAGATAGGTAGATAGACAAACTAACCTCCTCCTCCAACAGACACACAAGTAAAAAGTCACACTTGGCTCCTGCTATGCCTCCACTTGATAGATAGATAGATAGATAGATAGATAGATAGATAGATAGATAGATAGGCAGGCCAATAGAGAGACCTACTCGCCGGCTGCTCCTCCGTTAGGTAAAACGACAGACACACACGTAGACTAGCCCCTCCCATTCTTCAGTATCTAGGCAGTCAGGCTGGTAGTCAGACAGACACACAATCTAGACATGGGTGTTCTGGGGAAGGGGTTTGACGGAAGCGACTGGGGAATAGGGTGCCACTGTCGAGCTAGAGGATATTCTCCCATGTCCCTAGCTGCCTTGCCTGGAGGAGGCATCTGCTCCCCCAAGTTCACCGGACTCAAACCTTTAAAGTCGCCCTGCTCCTGGGAGCGGGCGTGGTGAGGTCAGGGGAAGAGGTCGGCAGCAGAGGCGGAGACAGAGGCTGCACAGCAGCAAACGGGGATGCCTCGGCGGCTTGGTCATTTTCCTCCGAACTCCACCTCTTCTGCCCTCGGGGCGGCCTCTGCTAACCCAGGTTTCCGGGATTTAGTTCTCCTTGTCAGCCAGGTCCTGGGATGCTGGTGAGGTGACTTCAGAGGACAGGGACGTCGTGGGGAGCGGACTGCCTCTGATCAGCCGATCAGTTTGCTCCCATCTCCACAGCGGCCTGGCCTGGGAGCGGCCTCTCCTGCCCCAGGTTCACCGTATGCATGTTTCCATGTCAGCGTCCGCCCTGGAGGCAGGCGCGGTGCGATCAGGGGCTGCAGTGAGTAGTCGGGGCTGCCCCACCGAGCCCCTGTTATTGCTCAGATCTCCCCCTTGGCCGGTTCTAGGGTTGATCTCTGCTACCCTAGGTACACGAGGTGCACATCTTTGCGTTTCCCGGCTCCCGGGAGGCGGGCAGGGGTGGCCTGTGGGCGGGGCGGGGGCGGGGCTGGGGCGGGGCGGTGGCGGAAACCAAGAGGGCAGAAGCAGGAGGCATGGGCTGCCCAGGCAAGCCTGTGGGTTTCTATCCAGTGTCCCCCTCAGCCTGCAGTTGGGGCGTTGGGGCGCCCTCTGCTGCTTCAGGGTGGCAATTGCCATCCCCCCAGGTGGCACGAATACTGGGATTCTTCCTACAGTAGACACACAGAGAGACAAAGAAATAGACAGACAGACACACTAGCCTCTTCCTCCATTTAGAAACAGCCATATATCCTAACCTCCTGCTCTTCATCCATTAAATAGTTAGAAAGATACATACATACTCAGACACACACACACACACACACACACACACACACACACGCCCCCCCCCACACAAACTCTAGCCTCCTCCTGGTCATAAATTACTCAGGTTCATAGACACACTAATCTCCTCCTCCATTAGATAATACTTAGACAAACTTAATAGACTATTTATCTTCCTCCATTAGATACATAGTCAGTGAGATTGATGGATACACACACAAGCCTCTACCTACACATGCTAGAGAGACACACAGATAGCCAGACACACGGGCCTCCTCCTTCTACTCGATTAGATATAAGCTCATACATGGATATCTTATATATAAACAGACACACAGACAGAAATACTAGCCTTCTCCTCCTCCATTAGATGCATATAAAGACTCATAGACTGGCACAGTAGCCTCCTTCCCCTTTACTTACAGATACATAGTAGACAGACCCGCACGCAAACACGCACACGCACACACACTGCCCCCCTCCGCTTGCTCAAATAGGTAGATAGGTAGATAGATACATTAACCTCCTCCTTCAACAGACAAAAAAATAAAAGACACACAAGCCTACTCCTAAGCCTCACATAGATAGAGAGATAGAGAGATAGAGAGATAGAGAGATACATAGATATATATGCAGGCAAGGAGATAGACATGCTAGTCTCCTCTTCCTCCGTTAGATAAACAGACAGACACACACATAGAGTAGCCTCTCCCATCCTGCAATAGATAGGCAGTTAGGCTGGAAGTCAGACAAACAGACTCACTAGAGGCAGGGTGCGGTCTGGGTTGGGGTCGGCGGCGGTGACAGGGAATTAGGATGCCCCTGGCGAGACAGAGGATTTTCTCCCTTGTCCCTAGCTGCCTTGTCTGGGGGGGCCTCCGCTCCTTCAGATTCGTAGGACTCTGCCCGCCTGCCGCCGGGCCTGCTCCCCTGGCGAAGGCGTGGTGAAGGCCTGGGAAGAGATTGGGGACAGAGGAGAGGCAGCACAGCAGTTAAGGGGCATGCCTCGGCGACTTGGTCATTTTGCTCCCATCTCCCCATCTCCTGGGCTCTGGGCAGCATCTACTTCCCAGGTTTGCGGGAGTTAAGTCTTCTTGTCAGCCAGGTCATGGGATGATGGTGAGGTGAGTTCACGGGACAGTTACGTACCAGGGAGTGGACTGCCCAGGTTGAGACGATCAGTTTGCTCACATCTATACAGGGGCTTGGGCTGGGGGCGGTATCTCCTGCCCCAGATTCACAGAATGAATGTTTCCAGGTCCACCTGCCCCCTGGAGGCAGGCGTTCTACGGACAGAGGCTGCAGTGAGGAGGCGGGGCTGCCCCACCCAGCCCCTGTATCAGCTATCATCTCCTCCTTGGCGGTCCAGGGGTCCGTCTCTGGTACCCTGGTACAAGAGGTTAACTCATGTTTTGGCAAGAACCCGGGAGGCGGGCGAGGGGTGGTCAAGGGGCGGGGAGGGGGCGGTGCGGTGGTGGCCAAAGGGAACAAAGAAGCTGGGGCCAAGGGTGGCTAGACAAGCCTGTGAACTTCCAACCTGCGGCAAACTCAGACTGCAGTTGGGGCGCCCCCTGCTGCTTCAGGGTGGCAATTGCCATCCCCCCAGGTGGCACGAATACTGGGATTCTTCCTACAGTAGACACACAGAGAGACAAAGAAATAGACAGACAGACACACTAGCCTCTTCCTCCATTTAGAAACAGCCATATATCCTAACCTCCTCTTCCTCATGCATTCTATAGGTAGACACATACATACATAGGCAGACACCCACAGACACACACATACACACACTGGCGTCCTACTTCTCCTCACTTAATTAGGTAGTGAGACACACTAATCTCCTCCTCCATTAGATAATAGATCGAGAAACGCAATAGACTCTTCCTCATCCTCCATTAGATAGATAGTGAGATTGACTGATAAACACACTAGCCTCTTTGTTCTCCTGTAGAGGGACAGACAGATAGCCAGACACTTTGGAATCCTTCTTCTTCTCCATTAGATAATAATACAGACAGACTCACAGACACACAGACAGACATACACACTACCCTTCTCCTCCCCTGAGAGTCAGAGAGATAGACACTGTAGCCTCCTTCTTCTCGATTAGATAAACGTACATATATAGATATCTGTTACAGTGACAGAGAGACAGACATACTAGCTTACTCCCCCTCCATTAGATGCACACATAGACTGATACAAATATACAGTAGAATACCCCCCTTGACTTTCCGGTTCATTGATACACAGACCCGCACGCACACACAGACACACACAGACACACACACACACACACACACACACACACACACACACGGTAGCCTCCTCCTCTTCCTCAAATTCGAAGTTATGTAGATAGACACACTAACCTACTCCTCCAATACACAGACACATAAAAAGGCACACTAGCCTATAGGTATGCCTCCTTTAGATAGATAGGTAGTTAGGTAGATAGATAGATAGATAGATAGATAGATAGATAGATAGATAGATAGATAGAAAGATAGATACATAGGCAGGCAGGAAGATACAGAGACATACAAGTCTCCTCCTCCTCCGTTAGATAAGCAGACGGGCACACACATAGGCTAGCCTCTCCCATCCTCCTCTAGGCAGGCAGTCAGACAGACAGACACACTAGCGTCGGGGTGCGGTCTGTGGACAGGGATCAGCAGCGTTGACCAGGGGCAGGAGTGCCACTGGCGAGTCATAGCGTTTTATCCCATGTCCCACCCTGCCTTGCCTGGGGGTGGCATCCGCTCCCCCAAGTTCACCGGACTCAGACATTTGAAGTCTCCCTGCTTTGGGAGCGGGCGTGCTGAGGTCAGGGGAAGAGTTCAGCGGCAGATATGGAGGCGGCACAGCAGCTAAGGGGGATGCCTCGGGGAGTCGATCATTTTCCTACCATCTCCCCCTCTCCTGGCCTCGGGATGTCCTCTGCTACCCCAGGTGTGCGGGATTTAATTCTCCTTGTCAGCCAGGTCCTGGGAGGCTGCTGCGGTGATCTCTGGGTACAGGGACGTTGAGGGGAGCAGACTACATCGGGTGAGCCGATCAGGTTGCTCCCATCTCCACAAGGGCCTGGCCTGGAAACGGGCTCTCCTGCCCCGGGTTCACAGTATCCATGTTTCCATGTCCGCCTTCGCCCCGAAGGCGGGCCCGGTGTGATAAGGGGCTGCAGTGAGGAGGCGGGTCTGCCCCACCGAGCCCCTGTATTTGCTCAGATCTCCCCCTTGGCCGGTCCTAGGGTTGGTTTCTGCTACCCTAGGTACTCGAGGTGCACATCTCTGTGTTTTCCGGCTCCCGTGAAGCGGGTGTGGGGTGGGGCGCGGCGGGGGTCGGGCTGGGGCTTGGCGCGCGCAGCTATAGAAAGAGCAGAAGCGGCAGGCACGGGCTGCCCTGGCAAGCCTGTGGGTTCCCATCCATTGTCCCCCTCAGACTGCAATGGGGGCACCCTCTGTTGCTTCAGGGTGGCAATTGCCATCCCTCCAGGTGAGTCGAATACTGAGAGGCTTCCTCCATTAGACAGACAGAGAGACAAATAAATAGACAGTCAGACACACTAGCGTCTTCCTCCATTTAGACACAGCCATCTATCCTAACCTCCTCCTCCTCATCCATTATAGAGGGAGACAGAAACATAGACAGACAGACATGCACAAACACACACACACTAGCCTCCTCCTTCTCTTCCAATAGGTAGATAGGTAGATAGACAAACTAACCTCCTCCTCCAACAGACACACAAGTAAAAAGTCACACTTGGCTCCTGCTATGCCTCCACTTGATAGATAGATAGATAGATAGATAGATAGATAGATAGATAGATAGATAGGCAGGCCAATAGAGAGACCTACTCGCCGGCTGCTCCTCCGTTAGGTAAAACGACAGACACACACGTAGACTAGCCCCTCCCATTCTTCAGTATCTAGGCAGTCAGGCTGGTAGTCAGACAGACACACAATCTAGACATGGGTGTTCTGGGGAAGGGGTTTGACGGAAGCGACTGGGGAATAGGGTGCCACTGTCGAGCTAGAGGATATTCTCCCATGTCCCTAGCTGCCTTGCCTGGAGGAGGCATCTGCTCCCCCAAGTTCACCGGACTCAAACCTTTAAAGTCGCCCTGCTCCTGGGAGCGGGCGTGGTGAGGTCAGGGGAAGAGGTCGGCAGCAGAGGCGGAGACAGAGGCTGCACAGCAGCAAACGGGGATGCCTCGGCGGCTTGGTCATTTTCCTCCGAACTCCACCTCTTCTGCCCTCGGGGCGGCCTCTGCTAACCCAGGTTTCCGGGATTTAGTTCTCCTTGTCAGCCAGGTCCTGGGATGCTGGTGAGGTGACTTCAGAGGACAGGGACGTCGTGGGGAGCGGACTGCCTCTGATCAGCCGATCAGTTTGCTCCCATCTCCACAGCGGCCTGGCCTGGGAGCGGCCTCTCCTGCCCCAGGTTCACCGTATGCATGTTTCCATGTCAGCGTCCGCCCTGGAGGCAGGCGCGGTGCGATCAGGGGCTGCAGTGAGTAGTCGGGGCTGCCCCACCGAGCCCCTGTTATTGCTCAGATCTCCCCCTTGGCCGGTTCTAGGGTTGATCTCTGCTACCCTAGGTACACGAGGTGCACATCTTTGCGTTTCCCGGCTCCCGGGAGGCGGGCAGGGGTGGCCTGTGGGCGGGGCGGGGGCGGGGCTGGGGCGGGGCGGTGGCGGAAACCAAGAGGGCAGAAGCAGGAGGCATGGGCTGCCCAGGCAAGCCTGTGGGTTTCTATCCAGTGTCCCCCTCAGCCTGCAGTTGGGGCGTTGGGGCGCCCTCTGCTGCTTCAGGGTGGCAATTGCCATCCCCCCAGGTGGCACGAATACTGGGATTCTTCCTACAGTAGACACACAGAGAGACAAAGAAATAGACAGACAGACACACTAGCCTCTTCCTCCATTTAGAAACAGCCATATATCCTAACCTCCTGCTCTTCATCCATTAAATAGTTAGAAAGATACATACATACTCAGACACACACACACACACACACACACACACACACACGCCCCCCCCCACACAAACTCTAGCCTCCTCCTGGTCATAAATTACTCAGGTTCATAGACACACTAATCTCCTCCTCCATTAGATAATACTTAGACAAACTTAATAGACTATTTATCTTCCTCCATTAGATACATAGTCAGTGAGATTGATGGATACACACACAAGCCTCTACCTACACATGCTAGAGAGACACACAGATAGCCAGACACACGGGCCTCCTCCTTCTACTCGATTAGATATAAGCTCATACATGGATATCTTATATATAAACAGACACACAGACAGAAATACTAGCCTTCTCCTCCTCCATTAGATGCATATAAAGACTCATAGACTGGCACAGTAGCCTCCTTCCCCTTTACTTACAGATACATAGTAGACAGACCCGCACGCAAACACGCACACGCACACACACTGCCCCCCTCCGCTTGCTCAAATAGGTAGATAGGTAGATAGATACATTAACCTCCTCCTTCAACAGACAAAAAAATAAAAGACACACAAGCCTACTCCTAAGCCTCACATAGATAGAGAGATAGAGAGATAGAGAGATAGAGAGATACATAGATATATATGCAGGCAAGGAGATAGACATGCTAGTCTCCTCTTCCTCCGTTAGATAAACAGACAGACACACACATAGAGTAGCCTCTCCCATCCTGCAATAGATAGGCAGTTAGGCTGGAAGTCAGACAAACAGACTCACTAGAGGCAGGGTGCGGTCTGGGTTGGGGTCGGCGGCGGTGACAGGGAATTAGGATGCCCCTGGCGAGACAGAGGATTTTCTCCCTTGTCCCTAGCTGCCTTGTCTGGGGGGGCCTCCGCTCCTTCAGATTCGTAGGACTCTGCCCGCCTGCCGCCGGGCCTGCTCCCCTGGCGAAGGCGTGGTGAAGGCCTGGGAAGAGATTGGGGACAGAGGAGAGGCAGCACAGCAGTTAAGGGGCATGCCTCGGCGACTTGGTCATTTTGCTCCCATCTCCCCATCTCCTGGGCTCTGGGCAGCATCTACTTCCCAGGTTTGCGGGAGTTAAGTCTTCTTGTCAGCCAGGTCATGGGATGATGGTGAGGTGAGTTCACGGGACAGTTACGTACCAGGGAGTGGACTGCCCAGGTTGAGACGATCAGTTTGCTCACATCTATACAGGGGCTTGGGCTGGGGGCGGTATCTCCTGCCCCAGATTCACAGAATGAATGTTTCCAGGTCCACCTGCCCCCTGGAGGCAGGCGTTCTACGGACAGAGGCTGCAGTGAGGAGGCGGGGCTGCCCCACCCAGCCCCTGTATCAGCTATCATCTCCTCCTTGGCGGTCCAGGGGTCCGTCTCTGGTACCCTGGTACAAGAGGTTAACTCATGTTTTGGCAAGAACCCGGGAGGCGGGCGAGGGGTGGTCAAGGGGCGGGGAGGGGGCGGTGCGGTGGTGGCCAAAGGGAACAAAGAAGCTGGGGCCAAGGGTGGCTAGACAAGCCTGTGAACTTCCAACCTGCGGCAAACTCAGACTGCAGTTGGGGCGCCCCCTGCTGCTTCAGGGTGGCAATTGCCATCCCCCCAGGTGGCACGAATACTGGGATTCTTCCTACAGTAGACACACAGAGAGACAAAGAAATAGACAGACAGACACACTAGCCTCTTCCTCCATTTAGAAACAGCCATATATCCTAACCTCCTCTTCCTCATGCATTCTATAGGTAGACACATACATACATAGGCAGACACCCACAGACACACACATACACACACTGGCGTCCTACTTCTCCTCACTTAATTAGGTAGTGAGACACACTAATCTCCTCCTCCATTAGATAATAGATCGAGAAACGCAATAGACTCTTCCTCATCCTCCATTAGATAGATAGTGAGATTGACTGATAAACACACTAGCCTCTTTGTTCTCCTGTAGAGGGACAGACAGATAGCCAGACACTTTGGAATCCTTCTTCTTCTCCATTAGATAATAATACAGACAGACTCACAGACACACAGACAGACATACACACTACCCTTCTCCTCCCCTGAGAGTCAGAGAGATAGACACTGTAGCCTCCTTCTTCTCGATTAGATAAACGTACATATATAGATATCTGTTACAGTGACAGAGAGACAGACATACTAGCTTACTCCCCCTCCATTAGATGCACACATAGACTGATACAAATATACAGTAGAATACCCCCCTTGACTTTCCGGTTCATTGATACACAGACCCGCACGCACACACAGACACACACACACACACACACACACACACACACACACGGTAGCCTCCTCCTCTTCCTCAAATTCGAAGTTATGTAGATAGACACACTAACCTACTCCTCCAATACACAGACACATAAAAAGGCACACTAGCCTATAGGTATGCCTCCTTTAGATAGATAGGTAGTTAGGTAGATAGATAGATAGATAGATAGATAGATAGATAGATAGATAGATAGAAAGATAGATACATAGGCAGGCAGGAAGATACAGAGACATACAAGTCTCCTCCTCCTCCGTTAGATAAGCAGACGGGCACACACATAGGCTAGCCTCTCCCATCCTCCTCTAGGCAGGCAGTCAGACAGACAGACACACTAGCGTCGGGGTGCGGTCTGTGGACAGGGATCAGCAGCGTTGACCAGGGGCAGGAGTGCCACTGGCGAGTCATAGCGTTTTATCCCATGTCCCACCCTGCCTTGCCTGGGGGTGGCATCCGCTCCCCCAAGTTCACCGGACTCAGACATTTGAAGTCTCCCTGCTTTGGGAGCGGGCGTGCTGAGGTCAGGGGAAGAGTTCAGCGGCAGATATGGAGGCGGCACAGCAGCTAAGGGGGATGCCTCGGGGAGTCGATCATTTTCCTACCATCTCCCCCTCTCCTGGCCTCGGGATGTCCTCTGCTACCCCAGGTGTGCGGGATTTAATTCTCCTTGTCAGCCAGGTCCTGGGAGGCTGCTGCGGTGATCTCTGGGTACAGGGACGTTGAGGGGAGCAGACTACATCGGGTGAGCCGATCAGGTTGCTCCCATCTCCACAAGGGCCTGGCCTGGAAACGGGCTCTCCTGCCCCGGGTTCACAGTATCCATGTTTCCATGTCAGCCTTCGCCCCGAAGGCGGGCCCGGTGTGATAAGGGGCTGCAGTGAGGAGGCGGGTCTGCCCCACCGAGCCCCTGTATTTGCTCAGATCTCCCCCTTGGCCGGTCCTAGGGTTGGTTTCTGCTACCCTAGGTACTCGAGGTGCACATCTCTGTGTTTTCCGGCTCCCGTGAAGCGGGTGTGGGGTGGGGCGCGGCGGGGGTCGGGCTGGGGCTTGGCGCGCGCAGCTATAGAAAGAGCAGAAGCGGCAGGCACGGGCTGCCCTGGCAAGCCTGTGGGTTCCCATCCATTGTCCCCCTCAGACTGCAATGGGGGCACCCTCTGTTGCTTCAGGGTGGCAATTGCCATCCCTCCAGGTGAGTCGAATACTGAGAGGCTTCCTCCATTAGACAGACAGAGAGACAAATAAATAGACAGTCAGACACACTAGCGTCTTCCTCCATTTAGACACAGCCATCTATCCTAACCTCCTCCTCCTCATCCATTATAGAGGGAGACAGAAACATAGACAGACAGACATGCACAAACACACACACACTAGCCTCCTCCTTCTCTTCCAATAGGTAGATAGGTAGATAGACAAACTAACCTCCTCCTCCAACAGACACACAAGTAAAAAGTCACACTTGGCTCCTGCTATGCCTCCACTTGATAGATAGATAGATAGATAGATAGATAGATAGATAGATAGATAGATAGATAGATAGATAGGCAGGCCAATAGAGAGACCTACTCGCCGGCTGCTCCTCCGTTAGGTAAAACGACAGACACACACGTAGACTAGCCCCTCCCATTCTTCAGTATCTAGGCAGTCAGGCTGGTAGTCAGACAGACACACAATCTAGACATGGGTGTTCTGGGGAAGGGGTTTGACGGAAGCGACTGGGGAATAGGGTGCCACTGTCGAGCTAGAGGATATTCTCCCATGTCCCTAGCTGCCTTGCCTGGAGGAGGCATCTGCTCCCCCAAGTTCACCGGACTCAAACCTTTAAAGTCGCCCTGCTCCTGGGAGCGGGCGTGGTGAGGTCAGGGGAAGAGGTCGGCAGCAGAGGCGGAGACAGAGGCTGCACAGCAGCAAACGGGGATGCCTCGGCGGCTTGGTCATTTTCCTCCGAACTCCACCTCTTCTGCCCTCGGGGCGGCCTCTGCTAACCCAGGTTTCCGGGATTTAGTTCTCCTTGTCAGCCAGGTCCTGGGATGCTGGTGAGGTGACTTCAGAGGACAGGGACGTCGTGGGGAGCGGACTGCCTCTGATCAGCCGATCAGTTTGCTCCCATCTCCACAGCGGCCTGGCCTGGGAGCGGCCTCTCCTGCCCCAGGTTCACCGTATGCATGTTTCCATGTCAGCGTCCGCCCTGGAGGCAGGCGCGGTGCGATCAGGGGCTGCAGTGAGTAGTCGGGGCTGCCCCACCGAGCCCCTGTTATTGCTCAGATCTCCCCCTTGGCCGGTTCTAGGGTTGATCTCTGCTACCCTAGGTACACGAGGTGCACATCTTTGCGTTTCCCGGCTCCCGGGAGGCGGGCAGGGGTGGCCTGTGGGCGGGGCGGGGGCGGGGCTGGGGCGGGGCGGTGGCGGAAACCAAGAGGGCAGAAGCAGGAGGCATGGGCTGCCCAGGCAAGCCTGTGGGTTTCTATCCAGTGTCCCCCTCAGCCTGCAGTTGGGGCGTTGGGGCGCCCCCTGCTGCTTCAGGGTGGCAATTGCCATCCCCCCAGGTGGCACGAATACTGGGATTCTTCCTACAGTAGACACACAGAGAGACAAAGAAATAGACAGACAGACACACTAGCCTCTTCCTCCATTTAGAAACAGCCATATATCCTAACCTCCTGCTCTTCATCCATTAAATAGTTAGAAAGATACATACATACTCAGACACACACACACACACACACACACACACACACACACACACGCCCCCCCACACACAAACTCTAGCCTCCTCCTGGTCATAAATTACTCAGGTTCATAGACACACTAATCTCCTCCTCCATTAGATAATACTTAGACAAACTTAATAGACTATTTATCTTCCTCCATTAGATACATAGTCAGTGAGATTGATGGATACACACACAAGCCTCTACCTACACATGCTAGAGAGACACACAGATAGCCAGACACACGGGCCTCCTCCTTCTACTCGATTAGATATAAGCTCATACATGGATATCTTATATATAAACAGACACACAGACAGAAATACTAGCCTTCTCCTCCTCCATTAGATGCATATAAAGACTCATAGACTGGCACAGTAGCCTCCTTCCCCTTTACTTACAGATACATAGTAGACAGACCCGCACGCAAACACGCACACGCACACACACTGCCCCCCTCCGCTTGCTCAAATAGGTAGATAGGTAGATAGATACATTAACCTCCTCCTTCAACAGACAAAAAAATAAAAGACACACAAGCCTACTCCTAAGCCTCACATAGATAGAGAGATAGAGAGATAGAGAGATACATAGATATATATGCAGGCAAGGAGATAGACATGCTAGTCTCCTCTTCCTCCGTTAGATAAACAGACAGACACACACATAGAGTAGCCTCTCCCATCCTGCAATAGATAGGCAGTTAGGCTGGAAGTCAGACAAACAGACTCACTAGAGGCAGGGTGCGGTCTGGGTTGGGGTCGGCGGCGGTGACAGGGAATTAGGATGCCCCTGGCGAGACAGAGGATTTTCTCCCTTGTCCCTAGCTGCCTTGTCTGGGGGGGCCTCCGCTCCTTCAGATTCGTAGGACTCTGCCCGCCTGCCGCCGGGCCTGCTCCCCTGGCGAAGGCGTGGTGAAGGCCTGGGAAGAGATTGGGGACAGAGGAGAGGCAGCACAGCAGTTAAGGGGCATGCCTCGGCGACTTGGTCATTTTGCTCCCATCTCCCCATCTCCTGGGCTCTGGGCAGCATCTACTTCCCAGGTTTGCGGGAGTTAAGTCTTCTTGTCAGCCAGGTCATGGGATGATGGTGAGGTGAGTTCACGGGACAGTTACGTACCAGGGAGTGGACTGCCCAGGTTGAGACGATCAGTTTGCTCACATCTATACAGGGGCTTGGGCTGGGGGCGGTATCTCCTGCCCCAGATTCACAGAATGAATGTTTCCAGGTCCACCTGCCCCCTGGAGGCAGGCGTTCTACGGACAGAGGCTGCAGTGAGGAGGCGGGGCTGCCCCACCCAGCCCCTGTATCAGCTATCATCTCCTCCTTGGCGGTCCAGGGGTCCGTCTCTGGTACCCTGGTACAAGAGGTTAACTCATGTTTTGGCAAGAACCCGGGAGGCGGGCGAGGGGTGGTCAAGGGGCGGGGAGGGGGCGGTGCGGTGGTGGCCAAAGGGAACAAAGAAGCTGGGGCCAAGGGTGGCTAGACAAGCCTGTGAACTTCCAACCTGCGGCAAACTCAGACTGCAGTTGGGGCGCCCCCTGCTGCTTCAGGGTGGCAATTGCCATCCCCCCAGGTGGCACGAATACTGGGATTCTTCCTACAGTAGACACACAGAGAGACAAAGAAATAGACAGACAGACACACTAGCCTCTTCCTCCATTTAGAAACAGCCATATATCCTAACCTCCTCTTCCTCATGCATTCTATAGGTAGACACATACATACATAGGCAGACACCCACAGACACACACATACACACACTGGCGTCCTACTTCTCCTCACTTAATTAGGTAGTGAGACACACTAATCTCCTCCTCCATTAGATAATAGATCGAGAAACGCAATAGACTCTTCCTCATCCTCCATTAGATAGATAGTGAGATTGACTGATAAACACACTAGCCTCTTTGTTCTCCTGTAGAGGGACAGACAGATAGCCAGACACTTTGGAATCCTTCTTCTTCTCCATTAGATAATAATACAGACAGACTCACAGACACACAGACAGACATACACACTACTCTTCTCCTCCCCTGAGAGTCAGAGAGATAGACACTGTAGCCTCCTTCTTCTCGATTAGATAAACGTACATATATAGATATCTGTTACAGTGACAGAGAGACAGACATACTAGCTTACTCCCCCTCCATTAGATGCACACATAGACTGATACAAATATACAGTAGAATACCCCCCTTGACTTTCCGGTTCATTGATACACAGACCCGCACGCACACACAGACACACAGACACACACACACACACACACACACACACACACACACGGTAGCCTCCTCCTCTTCCTCAAATTCGAAGTTATGTAGATAGACACACTAACCTACTCCTCCAATACACAGACACATAAAAAGGCACACTAGCCTATAGGTATGCCTCCTTTAGATAGATAGGTAGTTAGGTAGATAGATAGATAGATAGATAGATAGATAGATAGATAGATAGATAGATAGATAGATAGATAGATAGAAAGATAGATACATAGGCAGGCAGGAAGATACAGAGACATACAAGTCTCCTCCTCCTCCGTTAGATAAGCAGACGGGCACACACATAGGCTAGCCTCTCCCATCCTCCTCTAGGCAGGCAGTCAGACAGACAGACACACTAGCGTCGGGGTGCGTTCTGTGGACAGGGATCAGCAGCGTTGACCAGGGGCAGGAGTGCCACTGGCGAGTCATAGCGTTTTATCCCATGTCCCACCCTGCCTTGCCTGGGGGTGGCATCCGCTCCCCCAAGTTCACCGGACTCAGACATTTGAAGTCTCCCTGCTTTGGGAGCGGGCGTGCTGAGGTCAGGGGAAGAGTTCAGCGGCAGATATGGAGGCGGCACAGCAGCTAAGGGGGATGCCTCGGGGAGTCGATCATTTTCCTACCATCTCCCCCTCTCCTGGCCTCGGGATGTCCTCTGCTACCCCAGGTGTGCGGGATTTAATTCTCCTTGTCAGCCAGGTCCTGGGAGGCTGCTGCGGTGATCTCTGGGTACAGGGACGTTGAGGGGAGCAGACTACATCGGGTGAGCCGATCAGGTTGCTCCCATCTCCACAAGGGCCTGGCCTGGAAACGGGCTCTCCTGCCCCGGGTTCACAGTATCCATGTTTCCATGTCAGCCTTCGCCCCGAAGGCGGGCCCGGTGTGATAAGGGGCTGCAGTGAGGAGGCGGGTCTGCCCCACCGAGCCCCTGTATTTGCTCAGATCTCCCCCTTGGCCGGTCCTAGGGTTGGTTTCTGCTACCCTAGGTACTCGAGGTGCACATCTCTGTGTTTTCCGGCTCCCGTGAAGCGGGTGTGGGGTGGGGCGCGGCGGGGGTCGGGCTGGGGCTTGGCGCGCGCAGCTATAGAAAGAGCAGAAGCGGCAGGCACGGGCTGCCCTGGCAAGCCTGTGGGTTCCCATCCATTGTCCCCCTCAGACTGCAATGGGGGCACCCTCTGTTGCTTCAGGGTGGCAATTGCCATCCCTCCAGGTGAGTCGAATACTGAGAGGCTTCCTCCATTAGACAGACAGAGAGACAAATAAATAGACAGTCAGACACACTAGCGTCTTCCTCCATTTAGACACAGCCATCTATCCTAACCTCCTCCTCCTCATCCATTATAGAGGGAGACAGAAACATAGACAGACAGACATGCACAAACACACACACACTAGCCTCCTCCTTCTCTTCCAATAGGTAGATAGGTAGATAGACAAACTAACCTCCTCCTCCAACAGACACACAAGTAAAAAGTCACACTTGGCTCCTGCTATGCCTCCACTTGATAGATAGATAGATAGATAGATAGATAGATAGATAGATAGATAGATAGATAGATAGATAGATAGATAGATAGATAGGCAGGCCAATAGAGAGACCTACTCGCCGGCTGCTCCTCCGTTAGGTAAAACGACAGACACACACGTAGACTAGCCCCTCCCATTCTTCAGTATCTAGGCAGTCAGGCTGGTAGTCAGACAGACACACAATCTAGACATGGGTGTTCTGGGGAAGGGGTTTGACGGAAGCGACTGGGGAATAGGGTGCCACTGTCGAGCTAGAGGATATTCTCCCATGTCCCTAGCTGCCTTGCCTGGAGGAGGCATCTGCTCCCCCAAGTTCACCGGACTCAAACCTTTAAAGTCGCCCTGCTCCTGGGAGCGGGCGTGGTGAGGTCAGGGGAAGAGGTCGGCAGCAGAGGCGGAGACAGAGGCTGCACAGCAGCAAACGGGGATGCCTCGGCGGCTTGGTCATTTTCCTCCGAACTCCACCTCTTCTGCCCTCGGGGCGGCCTCTGCTAACCCAGGTTTCCGGGATTTAGTTCTCCTTGTCAGCCAGGTCCTGGGATGCTGGTGAGGTGACTTCAGAGGACAGGGACGTCGTGGGGAGCGGACTGCCTCTGATCAGCCGATCAGTTTGCTCCCATCTCCACAGCGGCCTGGCCTGGGAGCGGCCTCTCCTGCCCCAGGTTCACCGTATGCATGTTTCCATGTCAGCGTCCGCCCTGGAGGCAGGCGCGGTGCGATCAGGGGCTGCAGTGAGTAGTCGGGGCTGCCCCACCGAGCCCCTGTTATTGCTCAGATCTCCCCCTTGGCCGGTTCTAGGGTTGATCTCTGCTACCCTAGGTACACGAGGTGCACATCTTTGCGTTTCCCGGCTCCCGGGAGGCGGGCAGGGGTGGCCTGTGGGCGGGGCGGGGGCGGGGCTGGGGCGGGGCGGTGGCGGAAACCAAGAGGGCAGAAGCAGGAGGCATGGGCTGCCCAGGCAAGCCTGTGGGTTTCTATCCAGTGTCCCCCTCAGCCTGCAGTTGGGGCGTTGGGGCGCCCCCTGCTGCTTCAGGGTGGCAATTGCCATCCCCCCAGGTGGCACGAATACTGGGATTCTTCCTACAGTAGACACACAGAGAGACAAAGAAATAGACAGACAGACACACTAGCCTCTTCCTCCGTTTAGAAACAGCCATATATCCTAACCTCCTGCTCTTCATCCATTAAATAGTTAGAAAGATACATACATACTCAGACACACACACACACACACACACACACACACACACACACACACACGCCCCCCCACACACAAACTCTAGCCTCCTCCTGGTCATAAATTACTCAGGTTCATAGACACACTAATCTCCTCCTCCATTAGATAATACTTAGACAAACTTAATAGACTATTTATCTTCCTCCATTAGATACATAGTCAGTGAGATTGATGGATACACACACAAGCCTCTACCTACACATGCTAGAGAGACACACAGATAGCCAGACACACGGGCCTCCTCCTTCTACTCGATTAGATATAAGCTCATACATGGATATCTTATATATAAACAGACACACAGACAGAAATACTAGCCTTCTCCTCCTCCATTAGATGCATATAAAGACTCATAGACTGGCACAGTAGCCTCCTTCCCCTTTACTTACAGATACATAGTAGACAGACCCGCACGCAAACACGCACACGCACACACACTGCCCCCCTCCGCTTGCTCAAATAGGTAGATAGGTAGATAGATACATTAACCTCCTCCTTCAACAGACAAAAAAATAAAAGACACACAAGCCTACTCCTAAGCCTCACATAGATAGAGAGATAGAGAGATAGAGAGATAGAGAGATACATAGATATATATGCAGGCAAGGAGATAGACATGCTAGTCTCCTCTTCCTCCGTTAGATAAACAGACAGACACACACATAGAGTAGCCTCTCCCATCCTGCAATAGATAGGCAGTTAGGCTGGAAGTCAGACAAACAGACTCACTAGAGGCAGGGTGCGGTCTGGGTTGGGGTCGGCGGCGGTGACAGGGAATTAGGATGCCCCTGGCGAGACAGAGGATTTTCTCCCTTGTCCCTAGCTGCCTTGTCTGGGGGGGCCTCCGCTCCTTCAGATTCGTAGGACTCTGCCCGCCTGCCGCCGGGCCTGCTCCCCTGGCGAAGGCGTGGTGAAGGCCTGGGAAGAGATTGGGGACAGAGGAGAGGCAGCACAGCAGTTAAGGGGCATGCCTCGGCGACTTGGTCATTTTGCTCCCATCTCCCCATCTCCTGGGCTCTGGGCAGCATCTACTTCCCAGGTTTGCGGGAGTTAAGTCTTCTTGTCAGCCAGGTCATGGGATGATGGTGAGGTGAGTTCACGGGACAGTTACGTACCAGGGAGTGGACTGCCCAGGTTGAGACGATCAGTTTGCTCACATCTATACAGGGGCTTGGGCTGGGGGCGGTATCTCCTGCCCCAGATTCACAGAATGAATGTTTCCAGGTCCACCTGCCCCCTGGAGGCAGGCGTTCTACGGACAGAGGCTGCAGTGAGGAGGCGGGGCTGCCCCACCCAGCCCCTGTATCAGCTATCATCTCCTCCTTGGCGGTCCAGGGGTCCGTCTCTGGTACCCTGGTACAAGAGGTTAACTCATGTTTTGGCAAGAACCCGGGAGGCGGGCGAGGGGTGGTCAAGGGGCGGGGAGGGGGCGGTGCAGTGGTGGCCAAAGGGAACAAAGAAGCTGGGGCCAAGGGTGGCTAGACAAGCCTGTGAACTTCCAACCTGCGGCAAACTCAGACTGCAGTTGGGGCGCCCCCTGCTGCTTCAGGGTGGCAATTGCCATCCCCCCAGGTGGCACGAATACTGGGATTCTTCCTACAGTAGACACACAGAGAGACAAAGAAATAGACAGACAGACACACTAGCCTCTTCCTCCATTTAGAAACAGCCATATATCCTAACCTCCTCTTCCTCATGCATTCTATAGGTAGACACATACATACATAGGCAGACACCCACAGACACACACATACACACACTGGCGTCCTACTTCTCCTCACTTAATTAGGTAGTGAGACACACTAATCTCCTCCTCCATTAGATAATAGATCGAGAAACGCAATAGACTCTTCCTCATCCTCCATTAGATAGATAGTGAGATTGACTGATAAACACACTAGCCTCTTTGTTCTCCTGTAGAGGGACAGACAGATAGCCAGACACTTTGGAATCCTTCTTCTTCTCCATTAGATAA
Source organism: Vicugna pacos (assembly GCF_048564905.1). NCBI lineage: Eukaryota > Metazoa > Chordata > Mammalia > Artiodactyla > Camelidae > Vicugna > Vicugna pacos. Next base: position 108,633 of record NW_027328806.1, on the reverse strand, counting down.
TAATACAGACAGACTCACAGACACACAGACAGACATACACACTACTCTTCTCCTCCCCTGAGAGTCAGAGAGATAGACACTGTAGCCTCCTTCTTCTCGATTAGATAAACGTACATATATAGATATCTGTTACAGTGACAGAGAGACAGACATACTAGCTTACTCCCCCTCCATTAGATGCACACATAGACTGATACAAATATACAGTAGAATACCCCCCTTGACTTTCCGGTTCATTGATACACAGACCCGCACGCACACACAGACACACAGACACACACACACACACACACACACACACACACACACGGTAGCCTCCTCCTCTTCCTCAAATTCGAAGTTATGTAGATAGACACACTAACCTACTCCTCCAATACACAGACACATAAAAAGGCACACTAGCCTATAGGTATGCCTCCTTTAGATAGATAGGTAGTTAGGTAGATAGATAGATAGATAGATAGATAGATAGATAGATAGATAGATAGATAGATAGATAGAAAGATAGATACATAGGCAGGCAGGAAGATACAGAGACATACAAGTCTCCTCCTCCTCCGTTAGATAAGCAGACGGGCACACACATAGGCTAGCCTCTCCCATCCTCCTCTAGGCAGGCAGTCAGACAGACAGACACACTAGCGTCGGGGTGCGGTCTGTGGACAGGGATCAGCAGCGTTGACCAGGGGCAGGAGTGCCACTGGCGAGTCATAGCGTTTTATCCCATGTCCCACCCTGCCTTGCCTGGGGGTGGCATCCGCTCCCCCAAGTTCACCGGACTCAGACATTTGAAGTCTCCCTGCTTTGGGAGCGGGCGTGCTGAGGTCAGGGGAAGAGTTCAGCGGCAGATATGGAGGCGGCACAGCAGCTAAGGGGGATGCCTCGGGGAGTCGATCATTTTCCTACCATCTCCCCCTCTCCTGGCCTCGGGATGTCCTCTGCTACCCCAGGTGTGCGGGATTTAATTCTCCTTGTCAGCCAGGTCCTGGGAGGCTGCTGCGGTGATCTCTGGGTACAGGGACGTTGAGGGGAGCAGACTACATCGGGTGAGCCGATCAGGTTGCTCCCATCTCCACAAGGGCCTGGCCTGGAAACGGGCTCTCCTGCCCCGGGTTCACAGTATCCATGTTTCCATGTCAGCCTTCGCCCCGAAGGCGGGCCCGGTGTGATAAGGGGCTGCAGTGAGGAGGCGGGTCTGCCCCACCGAGCCCCTGTATTTGCTCAGATCTCCCCCTTGGCCGGTCCTAGGGTTGGTTTCTGCTACCCTAGGTACTCGAGGTGCACATCTCTGTGTTTTCCGGCTCCCGTGAAGCGGGTGTGGGGTGGGGCGCGGCGGGGGTCGGGCTGGGGCTTGGCGCGCGCAGCTATAGAAAGAGCAGAAGCGGCAGGCACGGGCTGCCCTGGCAAGCCTGTGGGTTCCCATCCATTGTCCCCCTCAGACTGCAATGGGGGCACCCTCTGTTGCTTCAGGGTGGCAATTGCCATCCCTCCAGGTGAGTCGAATACTGAGAGGCTTCCTCCATTAGACAGACAGAGAGACAAATAAATAGACAGTCAGACACACTAGCGTCTTCCTCCATTTAGACACAGCCATCTATCCTAACCTCCTCCTCCTCATCCATTATAGAGGGAGACAGAAACATAGACAGACAGACATGCACAAACACACACACACTAGCCTCCTCCTTCTCTTCCAATAGGTAGATAGGTAGATAGACAAACTAACCTCCTCCTCCAACAGACACACAAGTAAAAAGTCACACTTGGCTCCTGCTATGCCTCCACTTGATAGATAGATAGATAGATAGATAGATAGATAGATAGATAGATAGATAGGCAGGCCAATAGAGAGACCTACTCGCCGGCTGCTCCTCCGTTAGGTAAAACGACAGACACACACGTAGACTAGCCCCTCCCATTCTTCAGTATCTAGGCAGTCAGGCTGGTAGTCAGACAGACACACAATCTAGACATGGGTGTTCTGGGGAAGGGGTTTGACGGAAGCGACTGGGGAATAGGGTGCCACTGTCGAGCTAGAGGATATTCTCCCATGTCCCTAGCTGCCTTGCCTGGAGGAGGCATCTGCTCCCCCAAGTTCACCGGACTCAAACCTTTAAAGTCGCCCTGCTCCTGGGAGCGGGCGTGGTGAGGTCAGGGGAAGAGGTCGGCAGCAGAGGCGGAGACAGAGGCTGCACAGCAGCAAACGGGGATGCCTCGGCGGCTTGGTCATTTTCCTCCGAACTCCACCTCTTCTGCCCTCGGGGCGGCCTCTGCTAACCCAGGTTTCCGGGATTTAGTTCTCCTTGTCAGCCAGGTCCTGGGATGCTGGTGAGGTGACTTCAGAGGACAGGGACGTCGTGGGGAGCGGACTGCCTCTGATCAGCCGATCAGTTTGCTCCCATCTCCACAGCGGCCTGGCCTGGGAGCGGCCTCTCCTGCCCCAGGTTCACCGTATGCATGTTTCCATGTCAGCGTCCGCCCTGGAGGCAGGCGCGGTGCGATCAGGGGCTGCAGTGAGTAGTCGGGGCTGCCCCACCGAGCCCCTGTTATTGCTCAGATCTCCCCCTTGGCCGGTTCTAGGGTTGATCTCTGCTACCCTAGGTACACGAGGTGCACATCTTTGCGTTTCCCGGCTCCCGGGAGGCGGGCAGGGGTGGCCTGTGGGCGGGGCGGGGGCGGGGCTGGGGCGGGGCGGTGGCGGAAACCAAGAGGGCAGAAGCAGGAGGCATGGGCTGCCCAGGCAAGCCTGTGGGTTTCTATCCAGTGTCCCCCTCAGCCTGCAGTTGGGGCGTTGGGGCGCCCCCTGCTGCTTCAGGGTGGCAATTGCCATCCCCCCAGGTGGCACGAATACTGGGATTCTTCCTACAGTAGACACACAGAGAGACAAAGAAATAGACAGACAGACACACTAGCCTCTTCCTCCATTTAGAAACAGCCATATATCCTAACCTCCTGCTCTTCATCCATTAAATAGTTAGAAAGATACATACATACTCAGACACACACACACACACACACACACACACACACACACGCCCCCCCACACACAAACTCTAGCCTCCTCCTGGTCATAAATTACTCAGGTTCATAGACACACTAATCTCCTCCTCCATTAGATAATACTTAGACAAACTTAATAGACTATTTATCTTCCTCCATTAGATACATAGTCAGTGAGATTGATGGATACACACACAAGCCTCTACCTACACATGCTAGAGAGACACACAGATAGCCAGACACACGGGCCTCCTCCTTCTACTCGATTAGATATAAGCTCATACATGGATATCTTATATATAAACAGACACACAGACAGAAATACTAGCCTTCTCCTCCTCCATTAGATGCATATAAAGACTCATAGACTGGCACAGTAGCCTCCTTCCCCTTTACTTACAGATACATAGTAGACAGACCCGCACGCAAACACGCACACGCACACACACTGCCCCCCTCCGCTTGCTCAAATAGGTAGATAGGTAGATAGATACATTAACCTCCTCCTTCAACAGACAAAAAAATAAAAGACACACAAGCCTACTCCTAAGCCTCACATAGATAGAGAGATAGAGAGATAGAGAGATAGAGAGATACATAGATATATATGCAGGCAAGGAGATAGACATGCTAGTCTCCTCTTCCTCCGTTAGATAAACAGACAGACACACACATAGAGTAGCCTCTCCCATCCTGCAATAGATAGGCAGTTAGGCTGGAAGTCAGACAAACAGACTCACTAGAGGCAGGGTGCGGTCTGGGTTGGGGTCGGCGGCGGTGACAGGGAATTAGGATGCCCCTGGCGAGACAGAGGATTTTCTCCCTTGTCCCTAGCTGCCTTGTCTGGGGGGGCCTCCGCTCCTTCAGATTCGTAGGACTCTGCCCGCCTGCCGCCGGGCCTGCTCCCCTGGCGAAGGCGTGGTGAAGGCCTGGGAAGAGATTGGGGACAGAGGAGAGGCAGCACAGCAGTTAAGGGGCATGCCTCGGCGACTTGGTCATTTTGCTCCCATCTCCCCATCTCCTGGGCTCTGGGCAGCATCTACTTCCCAGGTTTGCGGGAGTTAAGTCTTCTTGTCAGCCAGGTCATGGGATGATGGTGAGGTGAGTTCACGGGACAGTTACGTACCAGGGAGTGGACTGCCCAGGTTGAGACGATCAGTTTGCTCACATCTATACAGGGGCTTGGGCTGGGGGCGGTATCTCCTGCCCCAGATTCACAGAATGAATGTTTCCAGGTCCACCTGCCCCCTGGAGGCAGGCGTTCTACGGACAGAGGCTGCAGTGAGGAGGCGGGGCTGCCCCACCCAGCCCCTGTATCAGCTATCATCTCCTCCTTGGCGGTCCAGGGGTCCGTCTCTGGTACCCTGGTACAAGAGGTTAACTCATGTTTTGGCAAGAACCCGGGAGGCGGGCGAGGGGTGGTCAAGGGGCGGGGAGGGGGCGGTGCGGTGGTGGCCAAAGGGAACAAAGAAGCTGGGGCCAAGGGTGGCTAGACAAGCCTGTGAACTTCCAACCTGCGGCAAACTCAGACTGCAGTTGGGGCGCCCCCTGCTGCTTCAGGGTGGCAATTGCCATCCCCCCAGGTGGCACGAATACTGGGATTCTTCCTACAGTAGACACACAGAGAGACAAAGAAATAGACAGACAGACACACTAGCCTCTTCCTCCATTTAGAAACAGCCATATATCCTAACCTCCTCTTCCTCATGCATTCTATAGGTAGACACATACATACATAGGCAGACACCCACAGACACACACATACACACACTGGCGTCCTACTTCTCCTCACTTAATTAGGTAGTGAGACACACTAATCTCCTCCTCCATTAGATAATAGATCGAGAAACGCAATAGACTCTTCCTCATCCTCCATTAGATAGGTAGTGAGATTGACTGATAAACACACTAGCCTCTTTGTTCTCCTGTAGAGGGACAGACAGATAGCCAGACACTTTGGAATCCTTCTTCTTCTCCATTAGATAATAATACAGACAGACTCACAGACACACAGACAGACATACACACTACTCTTCTCCTCCCCTGAGAGTCAGAGAGATAGACACTGTAGCCTCCTTCTTCTCGATTAGATAAACGTACATATATAGATATCTGTTACAGTGACAGAGAGACAGACATACTAGCTTACTCCCCCTCCATTAGATGCACACATAGACTGATACAAATATACAGTAGAATACCCCCCTTGACTTTCCGGTTCATTGATACACAGACCCGCACGCACACACAGACACACACACACACACACACACACACACACACACACACACGGTAGCCTCCTCCTCTTCCTCAAATTCGAAGTTATGTAGATAGACACACTAACCTACTCCTCCAATACACAGACACATAAAAAGGCACACTAGCCTATAGGTATGCCTCCTTTAGATAGATAGGTAGTTAGGTAGATAGATAGATAGATAGATAGATAGATAGATAGATAGATAGATAGATAGAAAGATAGATACATAGGCAGGCAGGAAGATACAGAGACATACAAGTCTCCTCCTCCTCCGTTAGATAAGCAGACGGGCACACACATAGGCTAGCCTCTCCCATCCTCCTCTAGGCAGGCAGTCAGACAGACAGACACACTAGCGTCGGGGTGCGGTCTGTGGACAGGGATCAGCAGCGTTGACCAGGGGCAGGAGTGCCACTGGCGAGTCATAGCGTTTTATCCCATGTCCCACCCTGCCTTGCCTGGGGGTGGCATCCGCTCCCCCAAGTTCACCGGACTCAGACATTTGAAGTCTCCCTGCTTTGGGAGCGGGCGTGCTGAGGTCAGGGGAAGAGTTCAGCGGCAGATATGGAGGCGGCACAGCAGCTAAGGGGGATGCCTCGGGGAGTCGATCATTTTCCTACCATCTCCCCCTCTCCTGGCCTCGGGATGTCCTCTGCTACCCCAGGTGTGCGGGATTTAATTCTCCTTGTCAGCCAGGTCCTGGGAGGCTGCTGCGGTGATCTCTGGGTACAGGGACGTTGAGGGGAGCAGACTACATCGGGTGAGCCGATCAGGTTGCTCCCATCTCCACAAGGGCCTGGCCTGGAAACGGGCTCTCCTGCCCCGGGTTCACAGTATCCATGTTTCCATGTCAGCCTTCGCCCCGAAGGCGGGCCCGGTGTGATAAGGGGCTGCAGTGAGGAGGCGGGTCTGCCCCACCGAGCCCCTGTATTTGCTCAGATCTCCCCCTTGGCCGGTCCTAGGGTTGGTTTCTGCTACCCTAGGTACTCGAGGTGCACATCTCTGTGTTTTCCGGCTCCCGTGAAGCGGGTGTGGGGTGGGGCGCGGCGGGGGTCGGGCTGGGGCTTGGCGCGCGCAGCTATAGAAAGAGCAGAAGCGGCAGGCACGGGCTGCCCTGGCAAGCCTGTGGGTTCCCATCCATTGTCCCCCTCAGACTGCAATGGGGGCACCCTCTGTTGCTTCAGGGTGGCAATTGCCATCCCTCCAGGTGAGTCGAATACTGAGAGGCTTCCTCCATTAGACAGACAGAGAGACAAATAAATAGACAGTCAGACACACTAGCGTCTTCCTCCATTTAGACACAGCCATCTATCCTAACCTCCTCCTCCTCATCCATTATAGAGGGAGACAGAAACATAGACAGACAGACATGCACAAACACACACACACTAGCCTCCTCCTTCTCTTCCAATAGGTAGATAGGTAGATAGACAAACTAACCTCCTCCTCCAACAGACACACAAGTAAAAAGTCACACTTGGCTCCTGCTATGCCTCCACTTGATAGATAGATAGATAGATAGATAGATAGATAGATAGATAGATAGATAGATAGATAGGCAGGCCAATAGAGAGACCTACTCGCCGGCTGCTCCTCCGTTAGGTAAAACGACAGACACACACGTAGACTAGCCCCTCCCATTCTTCAGTATCTAGGCAGTCAGGCTGGTAGTCAGACAGACACACAATCTAGACATGGGTGTTCTGGGGAAGGGGTTTGACGGAAGCGACTGGGGAATAGGGTGCCACTGTCGAGCTAGAGGATATTCTCCCATGTCCCTAGCTGCCTTGCCTGGAGGAGGCATCTGCTCCCCCAAGTTCACCGGACTCAAACCTTTAAAGTCGCCCTGCTCCTGGGAGCGGGCGTGGTGAGGTCAGGGGAAGAGGTCGGCAGCAGAGGCGGAGACAGAGGCTGCACAGCAGCAAACGGGGATGCCTCGGCGGCTTGGTCATTTTCCTCCGAACTCCACCTCTTCTGCCCTCGGGGCGGCCTCTGCTAACCCAGGTTTCCGGGATTTAGTTCTCCTTGTCAGCCAGGTCCTGGGATGCTGGTGAGGTGACTTCAGAGGACAGGGACGTCGTGGGGAGCGGACTGCCTCTGATCAGCCGATCAGTTTGCTCCCATCTCCACAGCGGCCTGGCCTGGGAGCGGCCTCTCCTGCCCCAGGTTCACCGTATGCATGTTTCCATGTCAGCGTCCGCCCTGGAGGCAGGCGCGGTGCGATCAGGGGCTGCAGTGAGTAGTCGGGGCTGCCCCACCGAGCCCCTGTTATTGCTCAGATCTCCCCCTTGGCCGGTTCTAGGGTTGATCTCTGCTACCCTAGGTACACGAGGTGCACATCTTTGCGTTTCCCGGCTCCCGGGAGGCGGGCAGGGGTGGCCTGTGGGCGGGGCGGGGGCGGGGCTGGGGCGGGGCGGTGGCGGAAACCAAGAGGGCAGAAGCAGGAGGCATGGGCTGCCCAGGCAAGCCTGTGGGTTTCTATCCAGTGTCCCCCTCAGCCTGCAGTTGGGGCGTTGGGGCGCCCCCTGCTGCTTCAGGGTGGCAATTGCCATCCCCCCAGGTGGCACGAATACTGGGATTCTTCCTACAGTAGACACACAGAGAGACAAAGAAATAGACAGACAGACACACTAGCCTCTTCCTCCATTTAGAAACAGCCATATATCCTAACCTCCTGCTCTTCATCCATTAAATAGTTAGAAAGATACATACATACTCAGACACACACACACACACACACACACACACACACACACGCCCCCCCACACACAAACTCTAGCCTCCTCCTGGTCATAAATTACTCAGGTTCATAGACACACTAATCTCCTCCTCCATTAGATAATACTTAGACAAACTTAATAGACTATTTATCTTCCTCCATTAGATACATAGTCAGTGAGATTGATGGATACACACACAAGCCTCTACCTACACATGCTAGAGAGACACACAGATAGCCAGACACACGGGCCTCCTCCTTCTACTCGATTAGATATAAGCTCATACATGGATATCTTATATATAAACAGACACACAGACAGAAATACTAGCCTTCTCCTCCTCCATTAGATGCATATAAAGACTCATAGACTGGCACAGTAGCCTCCTTCCCCTTTACTTACAGATACATAGTAGACAGACCCGCACGCAAACACGCACACGCACACACACTGCCCCCCTCCGCTTGCTCAAATAGGTAGATAGGTAGATAGATACATTAACCTCCTCCTTCAACAGACAAAAAAATAAAAGACACACAAGCCTACTCCTAAGCCTCACATAGATAGAGAGATAGAGAGATAGAGAGATACATAGATATATATGCAGGCAAGGAGATAGACATGCTAGTCTCCTCTTCCTCCGTTAGATAAACAGACAGACACACACATAGAGTAGCCTCTCCCATCCTGCAATAGATAGGCAGTTAGGCTGGAAGTCAGACAAACAGACTCACTAGAGGCAGGGTGCGGTCTGGGTTGGGGTCGGCGGCGGTGACAGGGAATTAGGATGCCCCTGGCGAGACAGAGGATTTTCTCCCTTGTCCCTAGCTGCCTTGTCTGGGGGGGCCTCCGCTCCTTCAGATTCGTAGGACTCTGCCCGCCTGCCGCCGGGCCTGCTCCCCTGGCGAAGGCGTGGTGAAGGCCTGGGAAGAGATTGGGGACAGAGGAGAGGCAGCACAGCAGTTAAGGGGCATGCCTCGGCGACTTGGTCATTTTGCTCCCATCTCCCCATCTCCTGGGCTCTGGGCAGCATCTACTTCCCAGGTTTGCGGGAGTTAAGTCTTCTTGTCAGCCAGGTCATGGGATGATGGTGAGGTGAGTTCACGGGACAGTTACGTACCAGGGAGTGGACTGCCCAGGTTGAGACGATCAGTTTGCTCACATCTATACAGGGGCTTGGGCTGGGGGCGGTATCTCCTGCCCCAGATTCACAGAATGAATGTTTCCAGGTCCACCTGCCCCCTGGAGGCAGGCGTTCTACGGACAGAGGCTGCAGTGAGGAGGCGGGGCTGCCCCACCCAGCCCCTGTATCAGCTATCATCTCCTCCTTGGCGGTCCAGGGGTCCGTCTCTGGTACCCTGGTACAAGAGGTTAACTCATGTTTTGGCAAGAACCCGGGAGGCGGGCGAGGGGTGGTCAAGGGGCGGGGAGGGGGCGGTGCGGTGGTGGCCAAAGGGAACAAAGAAGCTGGGGCCAAGGGTGGCTAGACAAGCCTGTGAACTTCCAACCTGCGGCAAACTCAGACTGCAGTTGGGGCGCCCCCTGCTGCTTCAGGGTGGCAATTGCCATCCCCCCAGGTGGCACGAATACTGGGATTCTTCCTACAGTAGACACACAGAGAGACAAAGAAATAGACAGACAGACACACTAGCCTCTTCCTCCATTTAGAAACAGCCATATATCCTAACCTCCTCTTCCTCATGCATTCTATAGGTAGACACATACATACATAGGCAGACACCCACAGACACACACATACACACACTGGCGTCCTACTTCTCCTCACTTAATTAGGTAGTGAGACACACTAATCTCCTCCTCCATTAGATAATAGATCGAGAAACGCAATAGACTCTTCCTCATCCTCCATTAGATAGATAGTGAGATTGACTGATAAACACACTAGCCTCTTTGTTCTCCTGTAGAGGGACAGACAGATAGCCAGACACTTTGGAATCCTTCTTCTTCTCCATTAGATAATAATACAGACAGACTCACAGACACACAGACAGACATACACACTACTCTTCTCCTCCCCTGAGAGTCAGAGAGATAGACACTGTAGCCTCCTTCTTCTCGATTAGATAAACGTACATATATAGATATCTGTTACAGTGACAGAGAGACAGACATACTAGCTTACTCCCCCTCCATTAGATGCACACATAGACTGATACAAATATACAGTAGAATACCCCCCTTGACTTTCCGGTTCATTGATACACAGACCCGCACGCACACACAGACACACAGACACACACACACACACACACACACACACGGTAGCCTCCTCCTCTTCCTCAAATTCGAAGTTATGTAGATAGACACACTAACCTACTCCTCCAATACACAGACACATAAAAAGGCACACTAGCCTATAGGTATGCCTCCTTTAGATAGATAGGTAGTTAGGTAGATAGATAGATAGATAGATAGATAGATAGATAGATAGATAGATAGATAGATAGATAGATAGATAGAAAGATAGATACATAGGCAGGCAGGAAGATACAGAGACATACAAGTCTCCTCCTCCTCCGTTAGATAAGCAGACGGGCACACACATAGGCTAGCCTCTCCCATCCTCCTCTAGGCAGGCAGTCAGACAGACAGACACACTAGCGTCGGGGTGCGGTCTGTGGACAGGGATCAGCAGCGTTGACCAGGGGCAGGAGTGCCACTGGCGAGTCATAGCGTTTTATCCCATGTCCCACCCTGCCTTGCCTGGGGGTGGCATCCGCTCCCCCAAGTTCACCGGACTCAGACATTTGAAGTCTCCCTGCTTTGGGAGCGGGCGTGCTGAGGTCAGGGGAAGAGTTCAGCGGCAGATATGGAGGCGGCACAGCAGCTAAGGGGGATGCCTCGGGGAGTCGATCATTTTCCTACCATCTCCCCCTCTCCTGGCCTCGGGATGTCCTCTGCTACCCCAGGTGTGCGGGATTTAATTCTCCTTGTCAGCCAGGTCCTGGGAGGCTGCTGCGGTGATCTCTGGGTACAGGGACGTTGAGGGGAGCAGACTACATCGGGTGAGCCGATCAGGTTGCTCCCATCTCCACAAGGGCCTGGCCTGGAAACGGGCTCTCCTGCCCCGGGTTCACAGTATCCATGTTTCCATGTCAGCCTTCGCCCCGAAGGCGGGCCCGGTGTGATAAGGGGCTGCAGTGAGGAGGCGGGTCTGCCCCACCGAGCCCCTGTATTTGCTCAGATCTCCCCCTTGGCCGGTCCTAGGGTTGGTTTCTGCTACCCTAGGTACTCGAGGTGCACATCTCTGTGTTTTCCGGCTCCCGTGAAGCGGGTGTGGGGTGGGGCGCGGCGGGGGTCGGGCTGGGGCTTGGCGCGCGCAGCTATAGAAAGAGCAGAAGCGGCAGGCACGGGCTGCCCTGGCAAGCCTGTGGGTTCCCATCCATTGTCCCCCTCAGACTGCAATGGGGGCACCCTCTGTTGCTTCAGGGTGGCAATTGCCATCCCTCCAGGTGAGTCGAATACTGAGAGGCTTCCTCCATTAGACAGACAGAGAGACAAATAAATAGACAGTCAGACACACTAGCGTCTTCCTCCATTTAGACACAGCCATCTATCCTAACCTCCTCCTCCTCATCCATTATAGAGGGAGACAGAAACATAGACAGACAGACATGCACAAACACACACACACTAGCCTCCTCCTTCTCTTCCAATAGGTAGATAGGTAGATAGACAAACTAACCTCCTCCTCCAACAGACACACAAGTAAAAAGTCACACTTGGCTCCTGCTATGCCTCCACTTGATAGATAGATAGATAGATAGATAGATAGATAGATAGATAGATAGATAGATAGATAGATAGGCAGGCCAATAGAGAGACCTACTCGCCGGCTGCTCCTCCGTTAGGTAAAACGACAGACACACACGTAGACTAGCCCCTCCCATTCTTCAGTATCTAGGCAGTCAGGCTGGTAGTCAGACAGACACACAATCTAGACATGGGTGTTCTGGGGAAGGGGTTTGACGGAAGCGACTGGGGAATAGGGTGCCACTGTCGAGCTAGAGGATATTCTCCCATGTCCCTAGCTGCCTTGCCTGGAGGAGGCATCTGCTCCCCCAAGTTCACCGGACTCAAACCTTTAAAGTCGCCCTGCTCCTGGGAGCGGGCGTGGTGAGGTCAGGGGAAGAGGTCGGCAGCAGAGGCGGAGACAGAGGCTGCACAGCAGCAAACGGGGATGCCTCGGCGGCTTGGTCATTTTCCTCCGAACTCCACCTCTTCTGCCCTCGGGGCGGCCTCTGCTAACCCAGGTTTCCGGGATTTAGTTCTCCTTGTCAGCCAGGTCCTGGGATGCTGGTGAGGTGACTTCAGAGGACAGGGACGTCGTGGGGAGCGGACTGCCTCTGATCAGCCGATCAGTTTGCTCCCATCTCCACAGCGGCCTGGCCTGGGAGCGGCCTCTCCTGCCCCAGGTTCACCGTATGCATGTTTCCATGTCAGCGTCCGCCCTGGAGGCAGGCGCGGTGCGATCAGGGGCTGCAGTGAGTAGTCGGGGCTGCCCCACCGAGCCCCTGTTATTGCTCAGATCTCCCCCTTGGCCGGTTCTAGGGTTGATCTCTGCTACCCTAGGTACACGAGGTGCACATCTTTGCGTTTCCCGGCTCCCGGGAGGCGGGCAGGGGTGGCCTGTGGGCGGGGCGGGGGCGGGGCTGGGGCGGGGCGGTGGCGGAAACCAAGAGGGCAGAAGCAGGAGGCATGGGCTGCCCAGGCAAGCCTGTGGGTTTCTATCCAGTGTCCCCCTCAGCCTGCAGTTGGGGCGTTGGGGCGCCCCCTGCTGCTTCAGGGTGGCAATTGCCATCCCCCCAGGTGGCACGAATACTGGGATTCTTCCTACAGTAGACACACAGAGAGACAAAGAAATAGACAGACAGACACACTAGCCTCTTCCTCCGTTTAGAAACAGCCATATATCCTAACCTCCTGCTCTTCATCCATTAAATAGTTAGAAAGATACATACATACTCAGACACACACACACACACACACACACACACACACACACACACACACGCCCCCCCCCACACAAACTCTAGCCTCCTCCTGGTCATAAATTACTCAGGTTCATAGACACACTAATCTCCTCCTCCATTAGATAATACTTAGACAAACTTAATAGACTATTTATCTTCCTCCATTAGATACATAGTCAGTGAGATTGATGGATACACACACAAGCCTCTACCTACACATGCTAGAGAGACACACAGATAGCCAGACACACGGGCCTCCTCCTTCTACTCGATTAGATATAAGCTCATACATGGATATCTTATATATAAACAGACACACAGACAGAAATACTAGCCTTCTCCTCCTCCATTAGATGCATATAAAGACTCATAGACTGGCACAGTAGCCTCCTTCCCCTTTACTTACAGATACATAGTAGACAGACCCGCACGCAAACACGCACACGCACACACACTGCCCCCCTCCGCTTGCTCAAATAGGTAGATAGGTAGATAGATACATTAACCTCCTCCTTCAACAGACAAAAAAATAAAAGACACACAAGCCTACTCCTAAGCCTCACATAGATAGAGAGATAGAGAGATAGAGAGATACATAGATATATATGCAGGCAAGGAGATAGACATGCTAGTCTCCTCTTCCTCCGTTAGATAAACAGACAGACACACACATAGAGTAGCCTCTCCCATCCTGCAATAGATAGGCAGTTAGGCTGGAAGTCAGACAAACAGACTCACTAGAGGCAGGGTGCGGTCTGGGTTGGGGTCGGCGGCGGTGACAGGGAATTAGGATGCCCCTGGCGAGACAGAGGATTTTCTCCCTTGTCCCTAGCTGCCTTGTCTGGGGGGGCCTCCGCTCCTTCAGATTCGTAGGACTCTGCCCGCCTGCCGCCGGGCCTGCTCCCCTGGCGAAGGCGTGGTGAAGGCCTGGGAAGAGATTGGGGACAGAGGAGAGGCAGCACAGCAGTTAAGGGGCATGCCTCGGCGACTTGGTCATTTTGCTCCCATCTCCCCATCTCCTGGGCTCTGGGCAGCATCTACTTCCCAGGTTTGCGGGAGTTAAGTCTTCTTGTCAGCCAGGTCATGGGATGATGGTGAGGTGAGTTCACGGGACAGTTACGTACCAGGGAGTGGACTGCCCAGGTTGAGACGATCAGTTTGCTCACATCTATACAGGGGCTTGGGCTGGGGGCGGTATCTCCTGCCCCAGATTCACAGAATGAATGTTTCCAGGTCCACCTGCCCCCTGGAGGCAGGCGTTCTACGGACAGAGGCTGCAGTGAGGAGGCGGGGCTGCCCCACCCAGCCCCTGTATCAGCTATCATCTCCTCCTTGGCGGTCCAGGGGTCCGTCTCTGGTACCCTGGTACAAGTGGTTAACTCATGTTTTGGCAAGAACCCGGGAGGCGGGCGAGGGGTGGTCAAGGGGCGGGGAGGGGGCGGTGCGGTGGTGGCCAAAGGGAACAAAGAAGCTGGGGCCAAGGGTGGCTAGACAAGCCTGTGAACTTCCAACCTGCGGCAAACTCAGACTGCAGTTGGGGCGCCCCCTGCTGCTTCAGGGTGGCAATTGCCATCCCCCCAGGTGGCACGAATACTGGGATTCTTCCTACAGTAGACACACAGAGAGACAAAGAAATAGACAGACAGACACACTAGCCTCTTCCTCCATTTAGAAACAGCCATATATCCTAACCTCCTCTTCCTCATGCATTCTATAGGTAGACACATACATACATAGGCAGACACCCACAGACACACACATACACACACTGGCGTCCTACTTCTCCTCACTTAATTAGGTAGTGAGACACACTAATCTCCTCCTCCATTAGATAATAGATCGAGAAACGCAATAGACTCTTCCTCATCCTCCATTAGATAGATAGTGAGATTGACTGATAAACACACTAGCCTCTTTGTTCTCCTGTAGAGGGACAGACAGATAGCCAGACACTTTGGAATCCTTCTTCTTCTCCATTAGATAATAATACAGACAGACTCACAGACACACAGACAGACATACACACTACTCTTCTCCTCCCCTGAGAGTCAGAGAGATAGACACTGTAGCCTCCTTCTTCTCGATTAGATAAACGTACATATATAGATATCTGTTACAGTGACAGAGAGACAGACATACTAGCTTACTCCCCCTCCATTAGATGCACACATAGACTGATACAAATATACAGTAGAATACCCCCCTTGACTTTCCGGTTCATTGATACACAGACCCGCACGCACACACAGACACACACACACACACACACACACACACACACACACACACACACACGGTAGCCTCCTCCTCTTCCTCAAATTCGAAGTTATGTAGATAGACACACTAACCTACTCCTCCAATACACAGACACATAAAAAGGCACACTAGCCTATAGGTATGCCTCCTTTAGATAGATAGGTAGTTAGGTAGATAGATAGATAGATAGATAGATAGATAGATAGATAGATAGATAGAAAGATAGATACATAGGCAGGCAGGAAGATACAGAGACATACAAGTCTCCTCCTCCTCCGTTAGATAAGCAGACGGGCACACACATAGGCTAGCCTCTCCCATCCTCCTCTAGGCAGGCAGTCAGACAGACAGACACACTAGCGTCGGGGTGCGGTCTGTGGACAGGGATCAGCAGCGTTGACCAGGGGCAGGAGTGCCACTGGCGAGTCATAGCGTTTTATCCCATGTCCCACCCTGCCTTGCCTGGGGGTGGCATCCGCTCCCCCAAGTTCACCGGACTCAGACATTTGAAGTCTCCCTGCTTTGGGAGCGGGCGTGCTGAGGTCAGGGGAAGAGTTCAGCGGCAGATATGGAGGCGGCACAGCAGCTAAGGGGGATGCCTCGGGGAGTCGATCATTTTCCTACCATCTCCCCCTCTCCTGGCCTCGGGATGTCCTCTGCTACCCCAGGTGTGCGGGATTTAATTCTCCTTGTCAGCCAGGTCCTGGGAGGCTGCTGCGGTGATCTCTGGGTACAGGGACGTTGAGGGGAGCAGACTACATCGGGTGAGCCGATCAGGTTGCTCCCATCTCCACAAGGGCCTGGCCTGGAAACGGGCTCTCCTGCCCCGGGTTCACAGTATCCATGTTTCCATGTCAGCCTTCGCCCCGAAGGCGGGCCCGGTGTGATAAGGGGCTGCAGTGAGGAGGCGGGTCTGCCCCACCGAGCCCCTGTATTTGCTCAGATCTCCCCCTTGGCCGGTCCTAGGGTTGGTTTCTGCTACCCTAGGTACTCGAGGTGCACATCTCTGTGTTTTCCGGCTCCCGTGAAGCGGGTGTGGGGTGGGGCGCGGCGGGGGTCGGGCTGGGGCTTGGCGCGCGCAGCTATAGAAAGAGCAGAAGCGGCAGGCACGGGCTGCCCTGGCAAGCCTGTGGGTTCCCATCCATTGTCCCCCTCAGACTGCAATGGGGGCACCCTCTGTTGCTTCAGGGTGGCAATTGCCATCCCTCCAGGTGAGTCGAATACTGAGAGGCTTCCTCCATTAGACAGACAGAGAGACAAATAAATAGACAGTCAGACACACTAGCGTCTTCCTCCATTTAGACACAGCCATCTATCCTAACCTCCTCCTCCTCATCCATTATAGAGGGAGACAGAAACATAGACAGACAGACATGCACAAACACACACACACTAGCCTCCTCCTTCTCTTCCAATAGGTAGATAGGTAGATAGACAAACTAACCTCCTCCTCCAACAGACACACAAGTAAAAAGTCACACTTGGCTCCTGCTATGCCTCCACTTGATAGATAGATAGATAGATAGATAGATAGATAGATAGATAGATAGATAGGCAGGCCAATAGAGAGACCTACTCGCCGGCTGCTCCTCCGTTAGGTAAAACGACAGACACACACGTAGACTAGCCCCTCCCATTCTTCAGTATCTAGGCAGTCAGGCTGGTAGTCAGACAGACACACAATCTAGACATGGGTGTTCTGGGGAAGGGGTTTGACGGAAGCGACTGGGGAATAGGGTGCCACTGTCGAGCTAGAGGATATTCTCCCATGTCCCTAGCTGCCTTGCCTGGAGGAGGCATCTGCTCCCCCAAGTTCACCGGACTCAAACCTTTAAAGTCGCCCTGCTCCTGGGAGCGGGCGTGGTGAGGTCAGGGGAAGAGGTCGGCAGCAGAGGCGGAGACAGAGGCTGCACAGCAGCAAACGGGGATGCCTCGGCGGCTTGGTCATTTTCCTCCGAACTCCACCTCTTCTGCCCTCGGGGCGGCCTCTGCTAACCCAGGTTTCCGGGATTTAGTTCTCCTTGTCAGCCAGGTCCTGGGATGCTGGTGAGGTGACTTCAGAGGACAGGGACGTCGTGGGGAGCGGACTGCCTCTGATCAGCCGATCAGTTTGCTCCCATCTCCACAGCGGCCTGGCCTGGGAGCGGCCTCTCCTGCCCCAGGTTCACCGTATGCATGTTTCCATGTCAGCGTCCGCCCTGGAGGCAGGCGCGGTGCGATCAGGGGCTGCAGTGAGTAGTCGGGGCTGCCCCACCGAGCCCCTGTTATTGCTCAGATCTCCCCCTTGGCCGGTTCTAGGGTTGATCTCTGCTACCCTAGGTACACGAGGTGCACATCTTTGCGTTTCCCGGCTCCCGGGAGGCGGGCAGGGGTGGCCTGTGGGCGGGGCGGGGGCGGGGCTGGGGCGGGGCGGTGGCGGAAACCAAGAGGGCAGAAGCAGGAGGCATGGGCTGCCCAGGCAAGCCTGTGGGTTTCTATCCAGTGTCCCCCTCAGCCTGCAGTTGGGGCGTTGGGGCGCCCCCTGCTGCTTCAGGGTGGCAATTGCCATCCCCCCAGGTGGCACGAATACTGGGATTCTTCCTACAGTAGACACACAGAGAGACAAAGAAATAGACAGACAGACACACTAGCCTCTTCCTCCGTTTAGAAACAGCCATATATCCTAACCTCCTGCTCTTCATCCATTAAATAGTTAGAAAGATACATACATACTCAGACACACACACACACACACACACACACACACACACACACACACACGCCCCCCCCCACACAAACTCTAGCCTCCTCCTGGTCATAAATTACTCAGGTTCATAGACACACTAATCTCCTCCTCCATTAGATAATACTTAGACAAACTTAATAGACTATTTATCTTCCTCCATTAGATACATAGTCAGTGAGATTGATGGATACACACACAAGCCTCTACCTACACATGCTAGAGAGACACACAGATAGCCAGACACACGGGCCTCCTCCTTCTACTCGATTAGATATAAGCTCATACATGGATATCTTATATATAAACAGACACACAGACAGAAATACTAGCCTTCTCCTCCTCCATTAGATGCATATAAAGACTCATAGACTGGCACAGTAGCCTCCTTCCCCTTTACTTACAGATACATAGTAGACAGACCCGCACGCAAACACGCACACGCACACACACTGCCCCCCTCCGCTTGCTCAAATAGGTAGATAGGTAGATAGATACATTAACCTCCTCCTTCAACAGACAAAAAAATAAAAGACACACAAGCCTACTCCTAAGCCTCACATAGATAGAGAGATAGAGAGATAGAGAGATACATAGATATATATGCAGGCAAGGAGATAGACATGCTAGTCTCCTCTTCCTCCGTTAGATAAACAGACAGACACACACATAGAGTAGCCTCTCCCATCCTGCAATAGATAGGCAGTTAGGCTGGAAGTCAGACAAACAGACTCACTAGAGGCAGGGTGCGGTCTGGGTTGGGGTCGGCGGCGGTGACAGGGAATTAGGATGCCCCTGGCGAGACAGAGGATTTTCTCCCTTGTCCCTAGCTGCCTTGTCTGGGGGGGCCTCCGCTCCTTCAGATTCGTAGGACTCTGCCCGCCTGCCGCCGGGCCTGCTCCCCTGGCGAAGGCGTGGTGAAGGCCTGGGAAGAGATTGGGGACAGAGGAGAGGCAGCACAGCAGTTAAGGGGCATGCCTCAGCGACTTGGTCATTTTGCTCCCATCTCCCCATCTCCTGGGCTCTGGGCAGCATCTACTTCCCAGGTTTGCGGGAGTTAAGTCTTCTTGTCAGCCAGGTCATGGGATGATGGTGAGGTGAGTTCACGGGACAGTTACGTACCAGGGAGTGGACTGCCCAGGTTGAGACGATCAGTTTGCTCACATCTATACAGGGGCTTGGGCTGGGGGCGGTATCTCCTGCCCCAGATTCACAGAATGAATGTTTCCAGGTCCACCTGCCCCCTGGAGGCAGGCGTTCTACGGACAGAGGCTGCAGTGAGGAGGCGGGGCTGCCCCACCCAGCCCCTGTATCAGCTATCATCTCCTCCTTGGCGGTCCAGGGGTCCGTCTCTGGTACCCTGGTACAAGTGGTTAACTCATGTTTTGGCAAGAACCCGGGAGGCGGGCGAGGGGTGGTCAAGGGGCGGGGAGGGGGCGGTGCGGTGGTGGCCAAAGGGAACAAAGAAGCTGGGGCCAAGGGTGGCTAGACAAGCCTGTGAACTTCCAACCTGCGGCAAACTCAGACTGCAGTTGGGGCGCCCCCTGCTGCTTCAGGGTGGCAATTGCCATCCCCCCAGGTGGCACGAATACTGGGATTCTTCCTACAGTAGACACACAGAGAGACAAAGAAATAGACAGACAGACACACTAGCCTCTTCCTCCATTTAGAAACAGCCATATATCCTAACCTCCTCTTCCTCATGCATTCTATAGGTAGACACATACATACATAGGCAGACACCCACAGACACACACATACACACACTGGCGTCCTACTTCTCCTCACTTAATTAGGTAGTGAGACACACTAATCTCCTCCTCCATTAGATAATAGATCGAGAAACGCAATAGACTCTTCCTCATCCTCCATTAGATAGATAGTGAGATTGACTGATAAACACACTAGCCTCTTTGTTCTCCTGTAGAGGGACAGACAGATAGCCAGACACTTTGGAATCCTTCTTCTTCTCCATTAGATAATAATACAGACAGACTCACAGACACACAGACAGACATACACACTACTCTTCTCCTCCCCTGAGAGTCAGAGAGATAGACACTGTAGCCTCCTTCTTCTCGATTAGATAAACGTACATATATAGATATCTGTTACAGTGACAGAGAGACAGACATACTAGCTTACTCCCCCTCCATTAGATGCACACATAGACTGATACAAATATACAGTAGAATACCCCCCTTGACTTTCCGGTTCATTGATACACAGACCCGCACGCACACACAGACACACACACACACACACACACACACACACACACACACACACACACACACGGTAGCCTCCTCCTCTTCCTCAAATTCGAAGTTATGTAGATAGACACACTAACCTACTCCTCCAATACACAGACACATAAAAAGGCACACTAGCCTATAGGTATGCCTCCTTTAGATAGATAGGTAGTTAGGTAGATAGATAGATAGATAGATAGATAGATAGATAGATAGATAGAAAGATAGATACATAGGCAGGCAGGAAGATACAGAGACATACAAGTCTCCTCCTCCTCCGTTAGATAAGCAGACGGGCACACACATAGGCTAGCCTCTCCCATCCTCCTCTAGGCAGGCAGTCAGACAGACAGACACACTAGCGTCGGGGTGCGGTCTGTGGACAGGGATCAGCAGCGTTGACCAGGGGCAGGAGTGCCACTGGCGAGTCATAGCGTTTTATCCCATGTCCCACCCTGCCTTGCCTGGGGGTGGCATCCGCTCCCCCAAGTTCACCGGACTCAGACATTTGAAGTCTCCCTGCTTTGGGAGCGGGCGTGCTGAGGTCAGGGGAAGAGTTCAGCGGCAGATATGGAGGCGGCACAGCAGCTAAGGGGGATGCCTCGGGGAGTCGATCATTTTCCTACCATCTCCCCCTCTCCTGGCCTCGGGATGTCCTCTGCTACCCCAGGTGTGCGGGATTTAATTCTCCTTGTCAGCCAGGTCCTGGGAGGCTGCTGCGGTGATCTCTGGGTACAGGGACGTTGAGGGGAGCAGACTACATCGGGTGAGCCGATCAGGTTGCTCCCATCTCCACAAGGGCCTGGCCTGGAAACGGGCTCTCCTGCCCCGGGTTCACAGTATCCATGTTTCCATGTCAGCCTTCGCCCCGAAGGCGGGCCCGGTGTGATAAGGGGCTGCAGTGAGGAGGCGGGTCTGCCCCACCGAGCCCCTGTATTTGCTCAGATCTCCCCCTTGGCCGGTCCTAGGGTTGGTTTCTGCTACCCTAGGTACTCGAGGTGCACATCTCTGTGTTTTCCGGCTCCCGTGAAGCGGGTGTGGGGTGGGGCGCGGCGGGGGTCGGGCTGGGGCTTGGCGCGCGCAGCTATAGAAAGAGCAGAAGCGGCAGGCACGGGCTGCCCTGGCAAGCCTGTGGGTTCCCATCCATTGTCCCCCTCAGACTGCAATGGGGGCACCCTCTGTTGCTTCAGGGTGGCAATTGCCATCCCTCCAGGTGAGTCGAATACTGAGAGGCTTCCTCCATTAGACAGACAGAGAGACAAATAAATAGACAGTCAGACACACTAGCGTCTTCCTCCATTTAGACACAGCCATCTATCCTAACCTCCTCCTCCTCATCCATTATAGAGGGAGACAGAAACATAGACAGACAGACATGCACAAACACACACACACTAGCCTCCTCCTTCTCTTCCAATAGGTAGATAGGTAGATAGACAAACTAACCTCCTCCTCCAACAGACACACAAGTAAAAAGTCACACTTGGCTCCTGCTATGCCTCCACTTGATAGATAGATAGATAGATAGATAGATAGATAGATAGATAGATAGATAGATAGGCAGGCCAATAGAGAGACCTACTCGCCGGCTGCTCCTCCGTTAGGTAAAACGACAGACACACACGTAGACTAGCCCCTCCCATTCTTCAGTATCTAGGCAGTCAGGCTGGTAGTCAGACAGACACACAATCTAGACATGGGTGTTCTGGGGAAGGGGTTTGACGGAAGCGACTGGGGAATAGGGTGCCACTGTCGAGCTAGAGGATATTCTCCCATGTCCCTAGCTGCCTTGCCTGGAGGAGGCATCTGCTCCCCCAAGTTCACCGGACTCAAACCTTTAAAGTCGCCCTGCTCCTGGGAGCGGGCGTGGTGAGGTCAGGGGAAGAGGTCGGCAGCAGAGGCGGAGACAGAGGCTGCACAGCAGCAAACGGGGATGCCTCGGCGGCTTGGTCATTTTCCTCCGAACTCCACCTCTTCTGCCCTCGGGGCGGCCTCTGCTAACCCAGGTTTCCGGGATTTAGTTCTCCTTGTCAGCCAGGTCCTGGGATGCTGGTGAGGTGACTTCAGAGGACAGGGACGTCGTGGGGAGCGGACTGCCTCTGATCAGCCGATCAGTTTGCTCCCATCTCCACAGCGGCCTGGCCTGGGAGCGGCCTCTCCTGCCCCAGGTTCACCGTATGCATGTTTCCATGTCAGCGTCCGCCCTGGAGGCAGGCGCGGTGCGATCAGGGGCTGCAGTGAGTAGTCGGGGCTGCCCCACCGAGCCCCTGTTATTGCTCAGATCTCCCCCTTGGCCGGTTCTAGGGTTGATCTCTGCTACCCTAGGTACACGAGGTGCACATCTTTGCGTTTCCCGGCTCCCGGGAGGCGGGCAGGGGTGGCCTGTGGGCGGGGCGGGGGCGGGGCTGGGGCGGGGCGGTGGCGGAAACCAAGAGGGCAGAAGCAGGAGGCATGGGCTGCCCAGGCAAGCCTGTGGGTTTCTATCCAGTGTCCCCCTCAGCCTGCAGTTGGGGCGTTGGGGCGCCCCCTGCTGCTTCAGGGTGGCAATTGCCATCCCCCCAGGTGGCACGAATACTGGGATTCTTCCTACAGTAGACACACAGAGAGACAAAGAAATAGACAGACAGACACACTAGCCTCTTCCTCCGTTTAGAAACAGCCATATATCCTAACCTCCTGCTCTTCATCCATTAAATAGTTAGAAAGATACATACATACTCAGACACACACACACACACACACACACACACACACACACACACACGCCCCCCCCCACACAAACTCTAGCCTCCTCCTGGTCATAAATTACTCAGGTTCATAGACACACTAATCTCCTCCTCCATTAGATAATACTTAGACAAACTTAATAGACTATTTATCTTCCTCCATTAGATACATAGTCAGTGAGATTGATGGATACACACACAAGCCTCTACCTACACATGCTAGAGAGACACACAGATAGCCAGACACACGGGCCTCCTCCTTCTACTCGATTAGATATAAGCTCATACATGGATATCTTATATATAAACAGACACACAGACAGAAATACTAGCCTTCTCCTCCTCCATTAGATGCATATAAAGACTCATAGACTGGCACAGTAGCCTCCTTCCCCTTTACTTACAGATACATAGTAGACAGACCCGCACGCAAACACGCACACGCACACACACTGCCCCCCTCCTCTTGCTCAAATAGGTAGATAGGTAGATAGATACATTAACCTCCTCCTTCAACAGACAAAAAAATAAAAGACACACAAGCCTACTCCTAAGCCTCACATAGATAGAGAGATAGAGAGATAGAGAGATACATAGATATATATGCAGGCAAGGAGATAGACATGCTAGTCTCCTCTTCCTCCGTTAGATAAACAGACAGACACACACATAGAGTAGCCTCTCCCATCCTGCAATAGATAGGCAGTTAGGCTGGAAGTCAGACAAACAGACTCACTAGAGGCAGGGTGCGGTCTGGGTTGGGGTCGGCGGCGGTGACAGGGAATTAGGATGCCCCTGGCGAGACAGAGGATTTTCTCCCTTGTCCCTAGCTGCCTTGTCTGGGGGGGCCTCCGCTCCTTCAGATTCGTAGGACTCTGCCCGCCTGCCGCCGGGCCTGCTCCCCTGGCGAAGGCGTGGTGAAGGCCTGGGAAGAGATTGGGGACAGAGGAGAGGCAGCACAGCAGTTAAGGGGCATGCCTCGGCGACTTGGTCATTTTGCTCCCATCTCCCCATCTCCTGGGCTCTGGGCAGCATCTACTTCCCAGGTTTGCGGGAGTTAAGTCTTCTTGTCAGCCAGGTCATGGGATGATGGTGAGGTGAGTTCACGGGACAGTTACGTACCAGGGAGTGGACTGCCCAGGTTGAGACGATCAGTTTGCTCACATCTATACAGGGGCTTGGGCTGGGGGCGGTATCTCCTGCCCCAGATTCACAGAATGAATGTTTCCAGGTCCACCTGCCCCCTGGAGGCAGGCGTTCTACGGACAGAGGCTGCAGTGAGGAGGCGGGGCTGCCCCACCCAGCCCCTGTATCAGCTATCATCTCCTCCTTGGCGGTCCAGGGGTCCGTCTCTGGTACCCTGGTACAAGAGGTTAACTCATGTTTTGGCAAGAACCCGGGAGGCGGGCGAGGGGTGGTCAAGGGGCGGGGAGGGGGCGGTGCGGTGGTGGCCAAAGGGAACAAAGAAGCTGGGGCCAAGGGTGGCTAGACAAGCCTGTGAACTTCCAACCTGCGGCAAACTCAGACTGCAGTTGGGGCGCCCCCTGCTGCTTCAGGGTGGCAATTGCCATCCCCCCAGGTGGCACGAATACTGGGATTCTTCCTACAGTAGACACACAGAGAGACAAAGAAATAGACAGACAGACACACTAGCCTCTTCCTCCATTTAGAAACAGCCATATATCCTAACCTCCTCTTCCTCATGCATTCTATAGGTAGACACATACATACATAGGCAGACACCCACAGACACACACATACACACACTGGCGTCCTACTTCTCCTCACTTAATTAGGTAGTGAGACACACTAATCTCCTCCTCCATTAGATAATAGATCGAGAAACGCAATAGACTCTTCCTCATCCTCCATTAGATAGATAGTGAGATTGACTGATAAACACACTAGCCTCTTTGTTCTCCTGTAGAGGGACAGACAGATAGCCAGACACTTTGGAATCCTTCTTCTTCTCCATTAGATAATAATACAGACAGACTCACAGACACACAGACAGACATACACACTACTCTTCTCCTCCCCTGAGAGTCAGAGAGATAGACACTGTAGCCTCCTTCTTCTCGATTAGATAAACGTACATATATAGATATCTGTTACAGTGACAGAGAGACAGACATACTAGCTTACTCCCCCTCCATTAGATGCACACATAGACTGATACAAATATACAGTAGAATACCCCCCTTGACTTTCCGGTTCATTGATACACAGACCCGCACGCACACACAGACACACAGACACACACACACACACACACACACACACACACGGTAGCCTCCTCCTCTTCCTCAAATTCGAAGTTATGTAGATAGACACACTAACCTACTCCTCCAATACACAGACACATAAAAAGGCACACTAGCCTATAGGTATGCCTCCTTTAGATAGATAGGTAGTTAGGTAGATAGATAGATAGATAGATAGATAGATAGATAGATAGATAGATAGAAAGATAGATACATAGGCAGGCAGGAAGATACAGAGACATACAAGTCTCCTCCTCCTCCGTTAGATAAGCAGACGGGCACACACATAGGCTAGCCTCTCCCATCCTCCTCTAGGCAGGCAGTCAGACAGACAGACACACTAGCGTCGGGGTGCGGTCTGTGGACAGGGATCAGCAGCGTTGACCAGGGGCAGGAGTGCCACTGGCGAGTCATAGCGTTTTATCCCATGTCCCACCCTGCCTTGCCTGGGGGTGGCATCCGCTCCCCCAAGTTCACCGGACTCAGACATTTGAAGTCTCCCTGCTTTGGGAGCGGGCGTGCTGAGGTCAGGGGAAGAGTTCAGCGGCAGATATGGAGGCGGCACAGCAGCTAAGGGGGATGCCTCGGGGAGTCGATCATTTTCCTACCATCTCCCCCTCTCCTGGCCTCGGGATGTCCTCTGCTACCCCAGGTGTGCGGGATTTAATTCTCCTTGTCAGCCAGGTCCTGGGAGGCTGCTGCGGTGATCTCTGGGTACAGGGACGTTGAGGGGAGCAGACTACATCGGGTGAGCCGATCAGGTTGCTCCCATCTCCACAAGGGCCTGGCCTGGAAACGGGCTCTCCTGCCCCGGGTTCACAGTATCCATGTTTCCATGTCAGCCTTCGCCCCGAAGGCGGGCCCGGTGTGATAAGGGGCTGCAGTGAGGAGGCGGGTCTGCCCCACCGAGCCCCTGTATTTGCTCAGATCTCCCCCTTGGCCGGTCCTAGGGTTGGTTTCTGCTACCCTAGGTACTCGAGGTGCACATCTCTGTGTTTTCCGGCTCCCGTGAAGCGGGTGTGGGGTGGGGCGCGGCGGGGGTCGGGCTGGGGCTTGGTGCGCGCAGCTATAGAAAGAGCAGAAGCGGCAGGCACGGGCTGCCCTGGCAAGCCTGTGGGTTCCCATCCATTGTCCCCCTCAGACTGCAATGGGGGCACCCTCTGTTGCTTCAGGGTGGCAATTGCCATCCCTCCAGGTGAGTCGAATACTGAGAGGCTTCCTCCATTAGACAGACAGAGAGACAAATAAATAGACAGTCAGACACACTAGCGTCTTCCTCCATTTAGACACAGCCATCTATCCTAACCTCCTCCTCCTCATCCATTATAGAGGGAGACAGAAACATAGACAGACAGACATGCACAAACACACACACACTAGCCTCCTCCTTCTCTTCCAATAGGTAGATAGGTAGATAGACAAACTAACCTCCTCCTCCAACAGACACACAAGTAAAAAGTCACACTTGGCTCCTGCTATGCCTCCACTTGATAGATAGATAGATAGATAGATAGATAGATAGATAGATAGATAGATAGGCAGGCCAATAGAGAGACCTACTCGCCGGCTGCTCCTCCGTTAGGTAAAACGACAGACACACACGTAGACTAGCCCCTCCCATTCTTCAGTATCTAGGCAGTCAGGCTGGTAGTCAGACAGACACACAATCTAGACATGGGTGTTCTGGGGAAGGGGTTTGACGGAAGCGACTGGGGAATAGGGTGCCACTGTCGAGCTAGAGGATATTCTCCCATGTCCCTAGCTGCCTTGCCTGGAGGAGGCATCTGCTCCCCCAAGTTCACCGGACTCAAACCTTTAAAGTCGCCCTGCTCCTGGGAGCGGGCGTGGTGAGGTCAGGGGAAGAGGTCGGCAGCAGAGGCGGAGACAGAGGCTGCACAGCAGCAAACGGGGATGCCTCGGCGGCTTGGTCATTTTCCTCCGAACTCCACCTCTTCTGCCCTCGGGGCGGCCTCTGCTAACCCAGGTTTCCGGGATTTAGTTCTCCTTGTCAGCCAGGTCCTGGGATGCTGGTGAGGTGACTTCAGAGGACAGGGACGTCGTGGGGAGCGGACTGCCTCTGATCAGCCGATCAGTTTGCTCCCATCTCCACAGCGGCCTGGCCTGGGAGCGGCCTCTCCTGCCCCAGGTTCACCGTATGCATGTTTCCATGTCAGCGTCCGCCCTGGAGGCAGGCGCGGTGCGATCAGGGGCTGCAGTGAGTAGTCGGGGCTGCCCCACCGAGCCCCTGTTATTGCTCAGATCTCCCCCTTGGCCGGTTCTAGGGTTGATCTCTGCTACCCTAGGTACACGAGGTGCACATCTTTGCGTTTCCCGGCTCCCGGGAGGCGGGCAGGGGTGGCCTGTGGGCGGGGCGGGGGCGGGGCTGGGGCGGGGCGGTGGCGGAAACCAAGAGGGCAGAAGCAGGAGGCATGGGCTGCCCAGGCAAGCCTGTGGGTTTCTATCCAGTGTCCCCCTCAGCCTGCAGTTGGGGCGTTGGGGCGCCCTCTGCTGCTTCAGGGTGGCAATTGCCATCCCCCCAGGTGGCACGAATACTGGGATTCTTCCTACAGTAGACACACAGAGAGACAAAGAAATAGACAGACAGACACACTAGCCTCTTCCTCCGTTTAGAAACAGCCATATATCCTAACCTCCTGCTCTTCATCCATTAAATAGTTAGAAAGATACATACATACTCAGACACACACACACACACACACACACACACACACACACACACGCCCCCCCCCACACAAACTCTAGCCTCCTCCTGGTCATAAATTACTCAGGTTCATAGACACACTAATCTCCTCCTCCATTAGATAATACTTAGACAAACTTAATAGACTATTTATCTTCCTCCATTAGATACATAGTCAGTGAGATTGATGGATACACACACAAGCCTCTACCTACACATGCTAGAGAGACACACAGATAGCCAGACACACGGGCCTCCTCCTTCTACTCGATTAGATATAAGCTCATACATGGATATCTTATATATAAACAGACACACAGACAGAAATACTAGCCTTCTCCTCCTCCATTAGATGCATATAAAGACTCATAGACTGGCACAGTAGCCTCCTTCCCCTTTACTTACAGATACATAGTAGACAGACCCGCACGCAAACACGCACACGCACACACACTGCCCCCCTCCGCTTGCTCAAATAGGTAGATAGGTAGATAGATACATTAACCTCCTCCTTCAACAGACAAAAAAATAAAAGACACACAAGCCTACTCCTAAGCCTCACATAGATAGAGAGATAGAGAGATAGAGAGATAGAGAGATACATAGATATATATGCAGGCAAGGAGATAGACATGCTAGTCTCCTCTTCCTCCGTTAGATAAACAGACAGACACACACATAGAGTAGCCTCTCCCATCCTGCAATAGATAGGCAGTTAGGCTGGAAGTCAGACAAACAGACTCACTAGAGGCAGGGTGCGGTCTGGGTTGGGGTCGGCGGCGGTGACAGGGAATTAGGATGCCCCTGGCGAGACAGAGGATTTTCTCCCTTGTCCCTAGCTGCCTTGTCTGGGGGGGCCTCCGCTCCTTCAGATTCGTAGGACTCTGCCCGCCTGCCGCCGGGCCTGCTCCCCTGGCGAAGGCGTGGTGAAGGCCTGGGAAGAGATTGGGGACAGAGGAGAGGCAGCACAGCAGTTAAGGGGCATGCCTCGGCGACTTGGTCATTTTGCTCCCATCTCCCCATCTCCTGGGCTCTGGGCAGCATCTACTTCCCAGGTTTGCGGGAGTTAAGTCTTCTTGTCAGCCAGGTCATGGGATGATGGTGAGGTGAGTTCACGGGACAGTTACGTACCAGGGAGTGGACTGCCCAGGTTGAGACGATCAGTTTGCTCACATCTATACAGGGGCTTGGGCTGGGGGCGGTATCTCCTGCCCCAGATTCACAGAATGAATGTTTCCAGGTCCACCTGCCCCCTGGAGGCAGGCGTTCTACGGACAGAGGCTGCAGTGAGGAGGCGGGGCTGCCCCACCCAGCCCCTGTATCAGCTATCATCTCCTCCTTGGCGGTCCAGGGGTCCGTCTCTGGTACCCTGGTACAAGAGGTTAACTCATGTTTTGGCAAGAACCCGGGAGGCGGGCGAGGGGTGGTCAAGGGGCGGGGAGGGGGCGGTGCGGTGGTGGCCAAAGGGAACAAAGAAGCTGGGGCCAAGGGTGGCTAGACAAGCCTGTGAACTTCCAACCTGCGGCAAACTCAGACTGCAGTTGGGGCGCCCCCTGCTGCTTCAGGGTGGCAATTGCCATCCCCCCAGGTGGCACGAATACTGGGATTCTTCCTACAGTAGACACACAGAGAGACAAAGAAATAGACAGACAGACACACTAGCCTCTTCCTCCATTTAGAAACAGCCATATATCCTAACCTCCTCTTCCTCATGCATTCTATAGGTAGACACATACATACATAGGCAGACACCCACAGACACACACATACACACACTGGCGTCCTACTTCTCCTCACTTAATTAGGTAGTGAGACACACTAATCTCCTCCTCCATTAGATAATAGATCGAGAAACGCAATAGACTCTTCCTCATCCTCCATTAGATAGATAGTGAGATTGACTGATAAACACACTAGCCTCTTTGTTCTCCTGTAGAGGGACAGACAGATAGCCAGACACTTTGGAATCCTTCTTCTTCTCCATTAGATAATAATACAGACAGACTCACAGACACACAGACAGACATACACACTACTCTTCTCCTCCCCTGAGAGTCAGAGAGATAGACACTGTAGCCTCCTTCTTCTCGATTAGATAAACGTACATATATAGATATCTGTTACAGTGACAGAGAGACAGACATACTAGCTTACTCCCCCTCCATTAGATGCACACATAGACTGATACAAATATACAGTAGAATACCCCCCTTGACTTTCCGGTTCATTGATACACAGACCCGCACGCACACACAGACACACAGACACACACACACACACACACACACACACACACGGTAGCCTCCTCCTCTTCCTCAAATTCGAAGTTATGTAGATAGACACACTAACCTACTCCTCCAATACACAGACACATAAAAAGGCACACTAGCCTATAGGTATGCCTCCTTTAGATAGATAGGTAGTTAGGTAGATAGATAGATAGATAGATAGATAGATAGATAGATAGATAGATAGATAGATAGAAAGATAGATACATAGGCAGGCAGGAAGATACAGAGACATACAAGTCTCCTCCTCCTCCGTTAGATAAGCAGACGGGCACACACATAGGCTAGCCTCTCCCATCCTCCTCTAGGCAGGCAGTCAGACAGACAGACACACTAGCGTCGGGGTGCGGTCTGTGGACAGGGATCAGCAGCGTTGACCAGGGGCAGGAGTGCCACTGGCGAGTCATAGCGTTTTATCCCATGTCCCACCCTGCCTTGCCTGGGGGTGGCATCCGCTCCCCCAAGTTCACCGGACTCAGACATTTGAAGTCTCCCTGCTTTGGGAGCGGGCGTGCTGAGGTCAGGGGAAGAGTTCAGCGGCAGATATGGAGGCGGCACAGCAGCTAAGGGGGATGCCTCGGGGAGTCGATCATTTTCCTACCATCTCCCCCTCTCCTGGCCTCGGGATGTCCTCTGCTACCCCAGGTGTGCGGGATTTAATTCTCCTTGTCAGCCAGGTCCTGGGAGGCTGCTGCGGTGATCTCTGGGTACAGGGACGTTGAGGGGAGCAGACTACATCGGGTGAGCCGATCAGGTTGCTCCCATCTCCACAAGGGCCTGGCCTGGAAACGGGCTCTCCTGCCCCGGGTTCACAGTATCCATGTTTCCATGTCAGCCTTCGCCCCGAAGGCGGGCCCGGTGTGATAAGGGGCTGCAGTGAGGAGGCGGGTCTGCCCCACCGAGCCCCTGTATTTGCTCAGATCTCCCCCTTGGCCGGTCCTAGGGTTGGTTTCTGCTACCCTAGGTACTCGAGGTGCACATCTCTGTGTTTTCCGGCTCCCGTGAAGCGGGTGTGGGGTGGGGCGCGGCGGGGGTCGGGCTGGGGCTTGGCGCGCGCAGCTATAGAAAGAGCAGAAGCGGCAGGCACGGGCTGCCCTGGCAAGCCTGTGGGTTCCCATCCATTGTCCCCCTCAGACTGCAATGGGGGCACCCTCTGTTGCTTCAGGGTGGCAATTGCCATCCCTCCAGGTGAGTCGAATACTGAGAGGCTTCCTCCATTAGACAGACAGAGAGACAAATAAATAGACAGTCAGACACACTAGCGTCTTCCTCCATTTAGACACAGCCATCTATCCTAACCTCCTCCTCCTCATCCATTATAGAGGGAGACAGAAACATAGACAGACAGACATGCACAAACACACACACACTAGCCTCCTCCTTCTCTTCCAATAGGTAGATAGGTAGATAGACAAACTAACCTCCTCCTCCAACAGACACACAAGTAAAAAGTCACACTTGGCTCCTGCTATGCCTCCACTTGATAGATAGATAGATAGATAGATAGATAGATAGATAGATAGATAGATAGGCAGGCCAATAGAGAGACCTACTCGCCGGCTGCTCCTCCGTTAGGTAAAACGACAGACACACACGTAGACTAGCCCCTCCCATTCTTCAGTATCTAGGCAGTCAGGCTGGTAGTCAGACAGACACACAATCTAGACATGGGTGTTCTGGGGAAGGGGTTTGACGGAAGCGACTGGGGAATAGGGTGCCACTGTCGAGCTAGAGGATATTCTCCCATGTCCCTAGCTGCCTTGCCTGGAGGAGGCATCTGCTCCCCCAAGTTCACCGGACTCAAACCTTTAAAGTCGCCCTGCTCCTGGGAGCGGGCGTGGTGAGGTCAGGGGAAGAGGTCGGCAGCAGAGGCGGAGACAGAGGCTGCACAGCAGCAAACGGGGATGCCTCGGCGGCTTGGTCATTTTCCTCCGAACTCCACCTCTTCTGCCCTCGGGGCGGCCTCTGCTAACCCAGGTTTCCGGGATTTAGTTCTCCTTGTCAGCCAGGTCCTGGGATGCTGGTGAGGTGACTTCAGAGGACAGGGACGTCGTGGGGAGCGGACTGCCTCTGATCAGCCGATCAGTTTGCTCCCATCTCCACAGCGGCCTGGCCTGGGAGCGGCCTCTCCTGCCCCAGGTTCACCGTATGCATGTTTCCATGTCAGCGTCCGCCCTGGAGGCAGGCGCGGTGCGATCAGGGGCTGCAGTGAGTAGTCGGGGCTGCCCCACCGAGCCCCTGTTATTGCTCAGATCTCCCCCTTGGCCGGTTCTAGGGTTGATCTCTGCTACCCTAGGTACACGAGGTGCACATCTTTGCGTTTCCCGGCTCCCGGGAGGCGGGCAGGGGTGGCCTGTGGGCGGGGCGGGGGCGGGGCTGGGGCGGGGCGGTGGCGGAAACCAAGAGGGCAGAAGCAGGAGGCATGGGCTGCCCAGGCAAGCCTGTGGGTTTCTATCCAGTGTCCCCCTCAGCCTGCAGTTGGGGCGTTGGGGCGCCCTCTGCTGCTTCAGGGTGGCAATTGCCATCCCCCCAGGTGGCACGAATACTGGGATTCTTCCTACAGTAGACACACAGAGAGACAAAGAAATAGACAGACAGACACACTAGCCTCTTCCTCCGTTTAGAAACAGCCATATATCCTAACCTCCTGCTCTTCATCCATTAAATAGTTAGAAAGATACATACATACTCAGACACACACACACACACACACACACACACACACACACACACGCCCCCCCCCACACAAACTCTAGCCTCCTCCTGGTCATAAATTACTCAGGTTCATAGACACACTAATCTCCTCCTCCATTAGATAATACTTAGACAAACTTAATAGACTATTTATCTTCCTCCATTAGATACATAGTCAGTGAGATTGATGGATACACACACAAGCCTCTACCTACACATGCTAGAGAGACACACAGATAGCCAGACACACGGGCCTCCTCCTTCTACTCGATTAGATATAAGCTCATACATGGATATCTTATATATAAACAGACACACAGACAGAAATACTAGCCTTCTCCTCCTCCATTAGATGCATATAAAGACTCATAGACTGGCACAGTAGCCTCCTTCCCCTTTACTTACAGATACATAGTAGACAGACCCGCACGCAAACACGCACACGCACACACACTGCCCCCCTCCGCTTGCTCAAATAGGTAGATAGGTAGATAGATACATTAACCTCCTCCTTCAACAGACAAAAAAATAAAAGACACACAAGCCTACTCCTAAGCCTCACATAGATAGAGAGATAGAGAGATAGAGAGATAGAGAGATACATAGATATATATGCAGGCAAGGAGATAGACATGCTAGTCTCCTCTTCCTCCGTTAGATAAACAGACAGACACACACATAGAGTAGCCTCTCCCATCCTGCAATAGATAGGCAGTTAGGCTGGAAGTCAGACAAACAGACTCACTAGAGGAAGGGTGCGGTCTGGGTTGGGGTCGGCGGCGGTGACAGGGAATTAGGATGCCCCTGGCGAGACAGAGGATTTTCTCCCTTGTCCCTAGCTGCCTTGTCTGGGGGGGCCTCCGCTCCTTCAGATTCGTAGGACTCTGCCCGCCTGCCGCCGGGCCTGCTCCCCTGGCGAAGGCGTGGTGAAGGCCTGGGAAGAGATTGGGGACAGAGGAGAGGCAGCACAGCAGTTAAGGGGCATGCCTCGGCGACTTGGTCATTTTGCTCCCATCTCCCCATCTCCTGGGCTCTGGGCAGCATCTACTTCCCAGGTTTGCGGGAGTTAAGTCTTCTTGTCAGCCAGGTCATGGGATGATGGTGAGGTGAGTTCACGGGACAGTTACGTACCAGGGAGTGGACTGCCCAGGTTGAGACGATCAGTTTGCTCACATCTATACAGGGGCTTGGGCTGGGGGCGGTATCTCCTGCCCCAGATTCACAGAATGAATGTTTCCAGGTCCACCTGCCCCCTGGAGGCAGGCGTTCTACGGACAGAGGCTGCAGTGAGGAGGCGGGGCTGCCCCACCCAGCCCCTGTATCAGCTATCATCTCCTCCTTGGCGGTCCAGGGGTCCGTCTCTGGTACCCTGGTACAAGAGGTTAACTCATGTTTTGGCAAGAACCCGGGAGGCGGGCGAGGGGTGGTCAAGGGGCGGGGAGGGGGCGGTGCGGTGGTGGCCAAAGGGAACAAAGAAGCTGGGGCCAAGGGTGGCTAGACAAGCCTGTGAACTTCCAACCTGCGGCAAACTCAGACTGCAGTTGGGGCGCCCCCTGCTGCTTCAGGGTGGCAATTGCCATCCCCCCAGGTGGCACGAATACTGGGATTCTTCCTACAGTAGACACACAGAGAGACAAAGAAATAGACAGACAGACACACTAGCCTCTTCCTCCATTTAGAAACAGCCATATATCCTAACCTCCTCTTCCTCATGCATTCTATAGGTAGACACATACATACATAGGCAGACACCCACAGACACACACATACACACACTGGCGTCCTACTTCTCCTCACTTAATTAGGTAGTGAGACACACTAATCTCCTCCTCCATTAGATAATAGATCGAGAAACGCAATAGACTCTTCCTCATCCTCCATTAGATAGATAGTGAGATTGACTGATAAACACACTAGCCTCTTTGTTCTCCTGTAGAGGGACAGACAGATAGCCAGACACTTTGGAATCCTTCTTCTTCTCCATTAGATAATAATACAGACAGACTCACAGACACACAGACAGACATACACACTACTCTTCTCCTCCCCTGAGAG
The DNA here is from genome assembly GCF_048564905.1 of Vicugna pacos. NCBI lineage: Eukaryota > Metazoa > Chordata > Mammalia > Artiodactyla > Camelidae > Vicugna > Vicugna pacos. The sequence goes on along the minus strand of NW_027328806.1, from coordinate 73,701 downwards.
TCAGAGAGATAGACACTGTAGCCTCCTTCTTCTCGATTAGATAAACGTACATATATAGATATCTGTTACAGTGACAGAGAGACAGACATACTAGCTTACTCCCCCTCCATTAGATGCACACATAGACTGATACAAATATACAGTAGAATACCCCCCTTGACTTTCCGGTTCATTGATACACAGACCCGCACGCACACACAGACACACAGACACACACACACACACACACACACACACACACGGTAGCCTCCTCCTCTTCCTCAAATTCGAAGTTATGTAGATAGACACACTAACCTACTCCTCCAATACACAGACACATAAAAAGGCACACTAGCCTATAGGTATGCCTCCTTTAGATAGATAGGTAGTTAGGTAGATAGATAGATAGATAGATAGATAGATAGATAGATAGATAGATAGATAGAAAGATAGATACATAGGCAGGCAGGAAGATACAGAGACATACAAGTCTCCTCCTCCTCCGTTAGATAAGCAGACGGGCACACACATAGGCTAGCCTCTCCCATCCTCCTCTAGGCAGGCAGTCAGACAGACAGACACACTAGCGTCGGGGTGCGGTCTGTGGACAGGGATCAGCAGCGTTGACCAGGGGCAGGAGTGCCACTGGCGAGTCATAGCGTTTTATCCCATGTCCCACCCTGCCTTGCCTGGGGGTGGCATCCGCTCCCCCAAGTTCACCGGACTCAGACATTTGAAGTCTCCCTGCTTTGGGAGCGGGCGTGCTGAGGTCAGGGGAAGAGTTCAGCGGCAGATATGGAGGCGGCACAGCAGCTAAGGGGGATGCCTCGGGGAGTCGATCATTTTCCTACCATCTCCCCCTCTCCTGGCCTCGGGATGTCCTCTGCTACCCCAGGTGTGCGGGATTTAATTCTCCTTGTCAGCCAGGTCCTGGGAGGCTGCTGCGGTGATCTCTGGGTACAGGGACGTTGAGGGGAGCAGACTACATCGGGTGAGCCGATCAGGTTGCTCCCATCTCCACAAGGGCCTGGCCTGGAAACGGGCTCTCCTGCCCCGGGTTCACAGTATCCATGTTTCCATGTCAGCCTTCGCCCCGAAGGCGGGCCCGGTGTGATAAGGGGCTGCAGTGAGGAGGCGGGTCTGCCCCACCGAGCCCCTGTATTTGCTCAGATCTCCCCCTTGGCCGGTCCTAGGGTTGGTTTCTGCTACCCTAGGTACTCGAGGTGCACATCTCTGTGTTTTCCGGCTCCCGTGAAGCGGGTGTGGGGTGGGGCGCGGCGGGGGTCGGGCTGGGGCTTGGCGCGCGCAGCTATAGAAAGAGCAGAAGCGGCAGGCACGGGCTGCCCTGGCAAGCCTGTGGGTTCCCATCCATTGTCCCCCTCAGACTGCAATGGGGGCACCCTCTGTTGCTTCAGGGTGGCAATTGCCATCCCTCCAGGTGAGTCGAATACTGAGAGGCTTCCTCCATTAGACAGACAGAGAGACAAATAAATAGACAGTCAGACACACTAGCGTCTTCCTCCATTTAGACACAGCCATCTATCCTAACCTCCTCCTCCTCATCCATTATAGAGGGAGACAGAAACATAGACAGACAGACATGCACAAACACACACACACTAGCCTCCTCCTTCTCTTCCAATAGGTAGATAGGTAGATAGACAAACTAACCTCCTCCTCCAACAGACACACAAGTAAAAAGTCACACTTGGCTCCTGCTATGCCTCCACTTGATAGATAGATAGATAGATAGATAGATAGATAGATAGATAGATAGATAGATAGGCAGGCCAATAGAGAGACCTACTCGCCGGCTGCTCCTCCGTTAGGTAAAACGACAGACACACACGTAGACTAGCCCCTCCCATTCTTCAGTATCTAGGCAGTCAGGCTGGTAGTCAGACAGACACACAATCTAGACATGGGTGTTCTGGGGAAGGGGTTTGACGGAAGCGACTGGGGAATAGGGTGCCACTGTCGAGCTAGAGGATATTCTCCCATGTCCCTAGCTGCCTTGCCTGGAGGAGGCATCTGCTCCCCCAAGTTCACCGGACTCAAACCTTTAAAGTCGCCCTGCTCCTGGGAGCGGGCGTGGTGAGGTCAGGGGAAGAGGTCGGCAGCAGAGGCGGAGACAGAGGCTGCACAGCAGCAAACGGGGATGCCTCGGCGGCTTGGTCATTTTCCTCCGAACTCCACCTCTTCTGCCCTCGGGGCGGCCTCTGCTAACCCAGGTTTCCGGGATTTAGTTCTCCTTGTCAGCCAGGTCCTGGGATGCTGGTGAGGTGACTTCAGAGGACAGGGACGTCGTGGGGAGCGGACTGCCTCTGATCAGCCGATCAGTTTGCTCCCATCTCCACAGCGGCCTGGCCTGGGAGCGGCCTCTCCTGCCCCAGGTTCACCGTATGCATGTTTCCATGTCAGCGTCCGCCCTGGAGGCAGGCGCGGTGCGATCAGGGGCTGCAGTGAGTAGTCGGGGCTGCCCCACCGAGCCCCTGTTATTGCTCAGATCTCCCCCTTGGCCGGTTCTAGGGTTGATCTCTGCTACCCTAGGTACACGAGGTGCACATCTTTGCGTTTCCCGGCTCCCGGGAGGCGGGCAGGGGTGGCCTGTGGGCGGGGCGGGGGCGGGGCTGGGGCGGGGCGGTGGCGGAAACCAAGAGGGCAGAAGCAGGAGGCATGGGCTGCCCAGGCAAGCCTGTGGGTTTCTATCCAGTGTCCCCCTCAGCCTGCAGTTGGGGCGTTGGGGCGCCCTCTGCTGCTTCAGGGTGGCAATTGCCATCCCCCCAGGTGGCACGAATACTGGGATTCTTCCTACAGTAGACACACAGAGAGACAAAGAAATAGACAGACAGACACACTAGCCTCTTCCTCCGTTTAGAAACAGCCATATATCCTAACCTCCTGCTCTTCATCCATTAAATAGTTAGAAAGATACATACATACTCAGACACACACACACACACACACACACACACACACACACACACGCCCCCCCCCACACAAACTCTAGCCTCCTCCTGGTCATAAATTACTCAGGTTCATAGACACACTAATCTCCTCCTCCATTAGATAATACTTAGACAAACTTAATAGACTATTTATCTTCCTCCATTAGATACATAGTCAGTGAGATTGATGGATACACACACAAGCCTCTACCTACACATGCTAGAGAGACACACAGATAGCCAGACACACGGGCCTCCTCCTTCTACTCGATTAGATATAAGCTCATACATGGATATCTTATATATAAACAGACACACAGACAGAAATACTAGCCTTCTCCTCCTCCATTAGATGCATATAAAGACTCATAGACTGGCACAGTAGCCTCCTTCCCCTTTACTTACAGATACATAGTAGACAGACCCGCACGCAAACACGCACACGCACACACACTGCCCCCCTCCGCTTGCTCAAATAGGTAGATAGGTAGATAGATACATTAACCTCCTCCTTCAACAGACAAAAAAATAAAAGACACACAAGCCTACTCCTAAGCCTCACATAGATAGAGAGATAGAGAGATAGAGAGATAGAGAGATACATAGATATATATGCAGGCAAGGAGATAGACATGCTAGTCTCCTCTTCCTCCGTTAGATAAACAGACAGACACACACATAGAGTAGCCTCTCCCATCCTGCAATAGATAGGCAGTTAGGCTGGAAGTCAGACAAACAGACTCACTAGAGGCAGGGTGCGGTCTGGGTTGGGGTCGGCGGCGGTGACAGGGAATTAGGATGCCCCTGGCGAGACAGAGGATTTTCTCCCTTGTCCCTAGCTGCCTTGTCTGGGGGGGCCTCCGCTCCTTCAGATTCGTAGGACTCTGCCCGCCTGCCGCCGGGCCTGCTCCCCTGGCGAAGGCGTGGTGAAGGCCTGGGAAGAGATTGGGGACAGAGGAGAGGCAGCACAGCAGTTAAGGGGCATGCCTCGGCGACTTGGTCATTTTGCTCCCATCTCCCCATCTCCTGGGCTCTGGGCAGCATCTACTTCCCAGGTTTGCGGGAGTTAAGTCTTCTTGTCAGCCAGGTCATGGGATGATGGTGAGGTGAGTTCACGGGACAGTTACGTACCAGGGAGTGGACTGCCCAGGTTGAGACGATCAGTTTGCTCACATCTATACAGGGGCTTGGGCTGGGGGCGGTATCTCCTGCCCCAGATTCACAGAATGAATGTTTCCAGGTCCACCTGCCCCCTGGAGGCAGGCGTTCTACGGACAGAGGCTGCAGTGAGGAGGCGGGGCTGCCCCACCCAGCCCCTGTATCAGCTATCATCTCCTCCTTGGCGGTCCAGGGGTCCGTCTCTGGTACCCTGGTACAAGAGGTTAACTCATGTTTTGGCAAGAACCCGGGAGGCGGGCGAGGGGTGGTCAAGGGGCGGGGAGGGGGCGGTGCGGTGGTGGCCAAAGGGAACAAAGAAGCTGGGGCCAAGGGTGGCTAGACAAGCCTGTGAACTTCCAACCTGCGGCAAACTCAGACTGCAGTTGGGGCGCCCCCTGCTGCTTCAGGGTGGCAATTGCCATCCCCCCAGGTGGCACGAATACTGGGATTCTTCCTACAGTAGACACACAGAGAGACAAAGAAATAGACAGACAGACACACTAGCCTCTTCCTCCATTTAGAAACAGCCATATATCCTAACCTCCTCTTCCTCATGCATTCTATAGGTAGACACATACATACATAGGCAGACACCCACAGACACACACATACACACACTGGCGTCCTACTTCTCCTCACTTAATTAGGTAGTGAGACACACTAATCTCCTCCTCCATTAGATAATAGATCGAGAAACGCAATAGACTCTTCCTCATCCTCCATTAGATAGATAGTGAGATTGACTGATAAACACACTAGCCTCTTTGTTCTCCTGTAGAGGGACAGACAGATAGCCAGACACTTTGGAATCCTTCTTCTTCTCCATTAGATAATAATACAGACAGACTCACAGACACACAGACAGACATACACACTACTCTTCTCCTCCCCTGAGAGTCAGAGAGATAGACACTGTAGCCTCCTTCTTCTCGATTAGATAAACGTACATATATAGATATCTGTTACAGTGACAGAGAGACAGACATACTAGCTTACTCCCCCTCCATTAGATGCACACATAGACTGATACAAATATACAGTAGAATACCCCCCTTGACTTTCCGGTTCATTGATACACAGACCCGCACGCACACACAGACACACACACACACACACACACACACACACACACACACACACACACACGGTAGCCTCCTCCTCTTCCTCAAATTCGAAGTTATGTAGATAGACACACTAACCTACTCCTCCAATACACAGACACATAAAAAGGCACACTAGCCTATAGGTATGCCTCCTTTAGATAGATAGGTAGTTAGGTAGATAGATAGATAGATAGATAGATAGATAGATAGATAGATAGATAGATAGAAAGATAGATACATAGGCAGGCAGGAAGATACAGAGACATACAAGTCTCCTCCTCCTCCGTTAGATAAGCAGACGGGCACACACATAGGCTAGCCTCTCCCATCCTCCTCTAGGCAGGCAGTCAGACAGACAGACACACTAGCGTCGGGGTGCGGTCTGTGGACAGGGATCAGCAGCGTTGACCAGGGGCAGGAGTGCCACTGGCGAGTCATAGCGTTTTATCCCATGTCCCACCCTGCCTTGCCTGGGGGTGGCATCCGCTCCCCCAAGTTCACCGGACTCAGACATTTGAAGTCTCCCTGCTTTGGGAGCGGGCGTGCTGAGGTCAGGGGAAGAGTTCAGCGGCAGATATGGAGGCGGCACAGCAGCTAAGGGGGATGCCTCGGGGAGTCGATCATTTTCCTACCATCTCCCCCTCTCCTGGCCTCGGGATGTCCTCTGCTACCCCAGGTGTGCGGGATTTAATTCTCCTTGTCAGCCAGGTCCTGGGAGGCTGCTGCGGTGATCTCTGGGTACAGGGACGTTGAGGGGAGCAGACTACATCGGGTGAGCCGATCAGGTTGCTCCCATCTCCACAAGGGCCTGGCCTGGAAACGGGCTCTCCTGCCCCGGGTTCACAGTATCCATGTTTCCATGTCAGCCTTCGCCCCGAAGGCGGGCCCGGTGTGATAAGGGGCTGCAGTGAGGAGGCGGGTCTGCCCCACCGAGCCCCTGTATTTGCTCAGATCTCCCCCTTGGCCGGTCCTAGGGTTGGTTTCTGCTACCCTAGGTACTCGAGGTGCACATCTCTGTGTTTTCCGGCTCCCGTGAAGCGGGTGTGGGGTGGGGCGCGGCGGGGGTCGGGCTGGGGCTTGGCGCGCGCAGCTATAGAAAGAGCAGAAGCGGCAGGCACGGGCTGCCCTGGCAAGCCTGTGGGTTCCCATCCATTGTCCCCCTCAGACTGCAATGGGGGCACCCTCTGTTGCTTCAGGGTGGCAATTGCCATCCCTCCAGGTGAGTCGAATACTGAGAGGCTTCCTCCATTAGACAGACAGAGAGACAAATAAATAGACAGTCAGACACACTAGCGTCTTCCTCCATTTAGACACAGCCATCTATCCTAACCTCCTCCTCCTCATCCATTATAGAGGGAGACAGAAACATAGACAGACAGACATGCACAAACACACACACACTAGCCTCCTCCTTCTCTTCCAATAGGTAGATAGGTAGATAGACAAACTAACCTCCTCCTCCAACAGACACACAAGTAAAAAGTCACACTTGGCTCCTGCTATGCCTCCACTTGATAGGTAGATAGATAGATAGATAGATAGATAGATAGATAGATAGATAGATAGATAGATAGGCAGGCCAATAGAGAGACCTACTCGCCGGCTGCTCCTCCGTTAGGTAAAACGACAGACACACACGTAGACTAGCCCCTCCCATTCTTCAGTATCTAGGCAGTCAGGCTGGTAGTCAGACAGACACACAATCTAGACATGGGTGTTCTGGGGAAGGGGTTTGACGGAAGCGACTGGGGAATAGGGTGCCACTGTCGAGCTAGAGGATATTCTCCCATGTCCCTAGCTGCCTTGCCTGGAGGAGGCATCTGCTCCCCCAAGTTCACCGGACTCAAACCTTTAAAGTCGCCCTGCTCCTGGGAGCGGGCGTGGTGAGGTCAGGGGAAGAGGTCGGCAGCAGAGGCGGAGACAGAGGCTGCACAGCAGCAAACGGGGATGCCTCGGCGGCTTGGTCATTTTCCTCCGAACTCCACCTCTTCTGCCCTCGGGGCGGCCTCTGCTAACCCAGGTTTCCGGGATTTAGTTCTCCTTGTCAGCCAGGTCCTGGGATGCTGGTGAGGTGACTTCAGAGGACAGGGACGTCGTGGGGAGCGGACTGCCTCTGATCAGCCGATCAGTTTGCTCCCATCTCCACAGCGGCCTGGCCTGGGAGCGGCCTCTCCTGCCCCAGGTTCACCGTATGCATGTTTCCATGTCAGCGTCCGCCCTGGAGGCAGGCGCGGTGCGATCAGGGGCTGCAGTGAGTAGTCGGGGCTGCCCCACCGAGCCCCTGTTATTGCTCAGATCTCCCCCTTGGCCGGTTCTAGGGTTGATCTCTGCTACCCTAGGTACACGAGGTGCACATCTTTGCGTTTCCCGGCTCCCGGGAGGCGGGCAGGGGTGGCCTGTGGGCGGGGCGGGGGCGGGGCTGGGGCGGGGCGGTGGCGGAAACCAAGAGGGCAGAAGCAGGAGGCATGGGCTGCCCAGGCAAGCCTGTGGGTTTCTATCCAGTGTCCCCCTCAGCCTGCAGTTGGGGCGTTGGGGCGCCCCCTGCTGCTTCAGGGTGGCAATTGCCATCCCCCCAGGTGGCACGAATACTGGGATTCTTCCTACAGTAGACACACAGAGAGACAAAGAAATAGACAGACAGACACACTAGCCTCTTCCTCCATTTAGAAACAGCCATATATCCTAACCTCCTGCTCTTCATCCATTAAATAGTTAGAAAGATACATACATACTCAGACACACACACACACACACACACACACACACACACACACACACACACGCCCCCCCCCACACAAACTCTAGCCTCCTCCTGGTCATAAATTACTCAGGTTCATAGACACACTAATCTCCTCCTCCATTAGATAATACTTAGACAAACTTAATAGACTATTTATCTTCCTCCATTAGATACATAGTCAGTGAGATTGATGGATACACACACAAGCCTCTACCTACACATGCTAGAGAGACACACAGATAGCCAGACACACGGGCCTCCTCCTTCTACTCGATTAGATATAAGCTCATACATGGATATCTTATATATAAACAGACACACAGACAGAAATACTAGCCTTCTCCTCCTCCATTAGATGCATATAAAGACTCATAGACTGGCACAGTAGCCTCCTTCCCCTTTACTTACAGATACATAGTAGACAGACCCGCACGCAAACACGCACACGCACACACACTGCCCCCCTCCGCTTGCTCAAATAGGTAGATAGGTAGATAGATACATTAACCTCCTCCTTCAACAGACAAAAAAATAAAAGACACACAAGCCTACTCCTAAGCCTCACATAGATAGAGAGATAGAGAGATAGAGAGATAGAGAGATACATAGATATATATGCAGGCAAGGAGATAGACATGCTAGTCTCCTCTTCCTCCGTTAGATAAACAGACAGACACACACATAGAGTAGCCTCTCCCATCCTGCAATAGATAGGCAGTTAGGCTGGAAGTCAGACAAACAGACTCACTAGAGGCAGGGTGCGGTCTGGGTTGGGGTCGGCGGCGGTGACAGGGAATTAGGATGCCCCTGGCGAGACAGAGGATTTTCTCCCTTGTCCCTAGCTGCCTTGTCTGGGGGGGCCTCCGCTCCTTCAGATTCGTAGGACTCTGCCCGCCTGCCGCCGGGCCTGCTCCCCTGGCGAAGGCGTGGTGAAGGCCTGGGAAGAGATTGGGGACAGAGGAGAGGCAGCACAGCAGTTAAGGGGCATGCCTCGGCGACTTGGTCATTTTGCTCCCATCTCCCCATCTCCTGGGCTCTGGGCAGCATCTACTTCCCAGGTTTGCGGGAGTTAAGTCTTCTTGTCAGCCAGGTCATGGGATGATGGTGAGGTGAGTTCACGGGACAGTTACGTACCAGGGAGTGGACTGCCCAGGTTGAGACGATCAGTTTGCTCACATCTATACAGGGGCTTGGGCTGGGGGCGGTATCTCCTGCCCCAGATTCACAGAATGAATGTTTCCAGGTCCACCTGCCCCCTGGAGGCAGGCGTTCTACGGACAGAGGCTGCAGTGAGGAGGCGGGGCTGCCCCACCCAGCCCCTGTATCAGCTATCATCTCCTCCTTGGCGGTCCAGGGGTCCGTCTCTGGTACCCTGGTACAAGAGGTTAACTCATGTTTTGGCAAGAACCCGGGAGGCGGGCGAGGGGTGGTCAAGGGGTGGGGAGGGGGCGGTGCGGTGGTGGCCAAAGGGAACAAAGAAGCTGGGGCCAAGGGTGGCTAGACAAGCCTGTGAACTTCCAACCTGCGGCAAACTCAGACTGCAGTTGGGGCGCCCCCTGCTGCTTCAGGGTGGCAATTGCCATCCCCCCAGGTGGCACGAATACTGGGATTCTTCCTACAGTAGACACACAGAGAGACAAAGAAATAGACAGACAGACACACTAGCCTCTTCCTCCATTTAGAAACAGCCATATATCCTAACCTCCTCTTCCTCATGCATTCTATAGGTAGACACATACATACATAGGCAGACACCCACAGACACACACATACACACACTGGCGTCCTACTTCTCCTCACTTAATTAGGTAGTGAGACACACTAATCTCCTCCTCCATTAGATAATAGATCGAGAAACGCAATAGACTCTTCCTCATCCTCCATTAGATAGATAGTGAGATTGACTGATAAACACACTAGCCTCTTTGTTCTCCTGTAGAGGGACAGACAGATAGCCAGACACTTTGGAATCCTTCTTCTTCTCCATTAGATAATAATACAGACAGACTCACAGACACACAGACAGACATACACACTACTCTTCTCCTCCCCTGAGAGTCAGAGAGATAGACACTGTAGCCTCCTTCTTCTCGATTAGATAAACGTACATATATAGATATCTGTTACAGTGACAGAGAGACAGACATACTAGCTTACTCCCCCTCCATTAGATGCACACATAGACTGATACAAATATACAGTAGAATACCCCCCTTGACTTTCCGGTTCATTGATACACAGACCCGCACGCACACACAGACACACAGACACACACACACACACACACACACACACACACACACACACGGTAGCCTCCTCCTCTTCCTCAAATTCGAAGTTATGTAGATAGACACACTAACCTACTCCTCCAATACACAGACACATAAAAAGGCACACTAGCCTATAGGTATGCCTCCTTTAGATAGATAGGTAGTTAGGTAGATAGATAGATAGATAGATAGATAGATAGATAGATAGATAGATAGATAGATAGAAAGATAGATACATAGGCAGGCAGGAAGATACAGAGACATACAAGTCTCCTCCTCCTCCGTTAGATAAGCAGACGGGCACACACATAGGCTAGCCTCTCCCATCCTCCTCTAGGCAGGCAGTCAGACAGACAGACACACTAGCGTCGGGGTGCGGTCTGTGGACAGGGATCAGCAGCGTTGACCAGGGGCAGGAGTGCCACTGGCGAGTCATAGCGTTTTATCCCATGTCCCACCCTGCCTTGCCTGGGGGTGGCATCCGCTCCCCCAAGTTCACCGGACTCAGACATTTGAAGTCTCCCTGCTTTGGGAGCGGGCGTGCTGAGGTCAGGGGAAGAGTTCAGCGGCAGATATGGAGGCGGCACAGCAGCTAAGGGGGATGCCTCGGGGAGTCGATCATTTTCCTACCATCTCCCCCTCTCCTGGCCTCGGGATGTCCTCTGCTACCCCAGGTGTGCGGGATTTAATTCTCCTTGTCAGCCAGGTCCTGGGAGGCTGCTGCGGTGATCTCTGGGTACAGGGACGTTGAGGGGAGCAGACTACATCGGGTGAGCCGATCAGGTTGCTCCCATCTCCACAAGGGCCTGGCCTGGAAACGGGCTCTCCTGCCCCGGGTTCACAGTATCCATGTTTCCATGTCAGCCTTCGCCCCGAAGGCGGGCCCGGTGTGATAAGGGGCTGCAGTGAGGAGGCGGGTCTGCCCCACCGAGCCCCTGTATTTGCTCAGATCTCCCCCTTGGCCGGTCCTAGGGTTGGTTTCTGCTACCCTAGGTACTCGAGGTGCACATCTCTGTGTTTTCCGGCTCCCGTGAAGCGGGTGTGGGGTGGGGCGCGGCGGGGGTCGGGCTGGGGCTTGGCGCGCGCAGCTATAGAAAGAGCAGAAGCGGCAGGCACGGGCTGCCCTGGCAAGCCTGTGGGTTCCCATCCATTGTCCCCCTCAGACTGCAATGGGGGCACCCTCTGTTGCTTCAGGGTGGCAATTGCCATCCCTCCAGGTGAGTCGAATACTGAGAGGCTTCCTCCATTAGACAGACAGAGAGACAAATAAATAGACAGTCAGACACACTAGCGTCTTCCTCCATTTAGACACAGCCATCTATCCTAACCTCCTCCTCCTCATCCATTATAGAGGGAGACAGAAACATAGACAGACAGACATGCACAAACACACACACACTAGCCTCCTCCTTCTCTTCCAATAGGTAGATAGGTAGATAGACAAACTAACCTCCTCCTCCAACAGACACACAAGTAAAAAGTCACACTTGGCTCCTGCTATGCCTCCACTTGATAGGTAGATAGATAGATAGATAGATAGATAGATAGATAGATAGATAGATAGATAGGCAGGCCAATAGAGAGACCTACTCGCCGGCTGCTCCTCCGTTAGGTAAAACGACAGACACACACGTAGACTAGCCCCTCCCATTCTTCAGTATCTAGGCAGTCAGGCTGGTAGTCAGACAGACACACAATCTAGACATGGGTGTTCTGGGGAAGGGGTTTGACGGAAGCGACTGGGGAATAGGGTGCCACTGTCGAGCTAGAGGATATTCTCCCATGTCCCTAGCTGCCTTGCCTGGAGGAGGCATCTGCTCCCCCAAGTTCACCGGACTCAAACCTTTAAAGTCGCCCTGCTCCTGGGAGCGGGCGTGGTGAGGTCAGGGGAAGAGGTCGGCAGCAGAGGCGGAGACAGAGGCTGCACAGCAGCAAACGGGGATGCCTCGGCGGCTTGGTCATTTTCCTCCGAACTCCACCTCTTCTGCCCTCGGGGCGGCCTCTGCTAACCCAGGTTTCCGGGATTTAGTTCTCCTTGTCAGCCAGGTCCTGGGATGCTGGTGAGGTGACTTCAGAGGACAGGGACGTCGTGGGGAGCGGACTGCCTCTGATCAGCCGATCAGTTTGCTCCCATCTCCACAGCGGCCTGGCCTGGGAGCGGCCTCTCCTGCCCCAGGTTCACCGTATGCATGTTTCCATGTCAGCGTCCGCCCTGGAGGCAGGCGCGGTGCGATCAGGGGCTGCAGTGAGTAGTCGGGGCTGCCCCACCGAGCCCCTGTTATTGCTCAGATCTCCCCCTTGGCCGGTTCTAGGGTTGATCTCTGCTACCCTAGGTACACGAGGTGCACATCTTTGCGTTTCCCGGCTCCCGGGAGGCGGGCAGGGGTGGCCTGTGGGCGGGGCGGGGGCGGGGCTGGGGCGGGGCGGTGGCGGAAACCAAGAGGGCAGAAGCAGGAGGCATGGGCTGCCCAGGCAAGCCTGTGGGTTTCTATCCAGTGTCCCCCTCAGCCTGCAGTTGGGGCGTTGGGGCGCCCCCTGCTGCTTCAGGGTGGCAATTGCCATCCCCCCAGGTGGCACGAATACTGGGATTCTTCCTACAGTAGACACACAGAGAGACAAAGAAATAGACAGACAGACACACTAGCCTCTTCCTCCATTTAGAAACAGCCATATATCCTAACCTCCTGCTCTTCATCCATTAAATAGTTAGAAAGATACATACATACTCAGACACACACACACACACACACACACACACACACGCCCCCCCCCACACAAACTCTAGCCTCCTCCTGGTCATAAATTACTCAGGTTCATAGACACACTAATCTCCTCCTCCATTAGATAATACTTAGACAAACTTAATAGACTATTTATCTTCCTCCATTAGATACATAGTCAGTGAGATTGATGGATACACACACAAGCCTCTACCTACACATGCTAGAGAGACACACAGATAGCCAGACACACGGGCCTCCTCCTTCTACTCGATTAGATATAAGCTCATACATGGATATCTTATATATAAACAGACACACAGACAGAAATACTAGCCTTCTCCTCCTCCATTAGATGCATATAAAGACTCATAGACTGGCACAGTAGCCTCCTTCCCCTTTACTTACAGATACATAGTAGACAGACCCGCACGCAAACACGCACACGCACACACACTGCCCCCCTCCGCTTGCTCAAATAGGTAGATAGGTAGATAGATACATTAACCTCCTCCTTCAACAGACAAAAAAATAAAAGACACACAAGCCTACTCCTAAGCCTCACATAGATAGAGAGATAGAGAGATAGAGAGATAGAGAGATACATAGATATATATGCAGGCAAGGAGATAGACATGCTAGTCTCCTCTTCCTCCGTTAGATAAACAGACAGACACACACATAGAGTAGCCTCTCCCATCCTGCAATAGATAGGCAGTTAGGCTGGAAGTCAGACAAACAGACTCACTAGAGGCAGGGTGCGGTCTGGGTTGGGGTCGGCGGCGGTGACAGGGAATTAGGATGCCCCTGGCGAGACAGAGGATTTTCTCCCTTGTCCCTAGCTGCCTTGTCTGGGGGGGCCTCCGCTCCTTCAGATTCGTAGGACTCTGCCCGCCTGCCGCCGGGCCTGCTCCCCTGGCGAAGGCGTGGTGAAGGCCTGGGAAGAGATTGGGGACAGAGGAGAGGCAGCACAGCAGTTAAGGGGCATGCCTCGGCGACTTGGTCATTTTGCTCCCATCTCCCCATCTCCTGGGCTCTGGGCAGCATCTACTTCCCAGGTTTGCGGGAGTTAAGTCTTCTTGTCAGCCAGGTCATGGGATGATGGTGAGGTGAGTTCACGGGACAGTTACGTACCAGGGAGTGGACTGCCCAGGTTGAGACGATCAGTTTGCTCACATCTATACAGGGGCTTGGGCTGGGGGCGGTATCTCCTGCCCCAGATTCACAGAATGAATGTTTCCAGGTCCACCTGCCCCCTGGAGGCAGGCGTTCTACGGACAGAGGCTGCAGTGAGGAGGCGGGGCTGCCCCACCCAGCCCCTGTATCAGCTATCATCTCCTCCTTGGCGGTCCAGGGGTCCGTCTCTGGTACCCTGGTACAAGAGGTTAACTCATGTTTTGGCAAGAACCCGGGAGGCGGGCGAGGGGTGGTCAAGGGGCGGGGAGGGGGCGGTGCGGTGGTGGCCAAAGGGAACAAAGAAGCTGGGGCCAAGGGTGGCTAGACAAGCCTGTGAACTTCCAACCTGCGGCAAACTCAGACTGCAGTTGGGGCGCCCCCTGCTGCTTCAGGGTGGCAATTGCCATCCCCCCAGGTGGCACGAATACTGGGATTCTTCCTACAGTAGACACACAGAGAGACAAAGAAATAGACAGACAGACACACTAGCCTCTTCCTCCATTTAGAAACAGCCATATATCCTAACCTCCTCTTCCTCATGCATTCTATAGGTAGACACATACATACATAGGCAGACACCCACAGACACACACATACACACACTGGCGTCCTACTTCTCCTCACTTAATTAGGTAGTGAGACACACTAATCTCCTCCTCCATTAGATAATAGATCGAGAAACGCAATAGACTCTTCCTCATCCTCCATTAGATAGATAGTGAGATTGACTGATAAACACACTAGCCTCTTTGTTCTCCTGTAGAGGGACAGACAGATAGCCAGACACTTTGGAATCCTTCTTCTTCTCCATTAGATAATAATACAGACAGACTCACAGACACACAGACAGACATACACACTACTCTTCTCCTCCCCTGAGAGTCAGAGAGATAGACACTGTAGCCTCCTTCTTCTCGATTAGATAAACGTACATATATAGATATCTGTTACAGTGACAGAGAGACAGACATACTAGCTTACTCCCCCTCCATTAGATGCACACATAGACTGATACAAATATACAGTAGAATACCCCCCTTGACTTTCCGGTTCATTGATACACAGACCCGCACGCACACACAGACACACAGACACACACACACACACACACACACACACACACACGGTAGCCTCCTCCTCTTCCTCAAATTCGAAGTTATGTAGATAGACACACTAACCTACTCCTCCAATACACAGACACATAAAAAGGCACACTAGCCTATAGGTATGCCTCCTTTAGATAGATAGGTAGTTAGGTAGATAGATAGATAGATAGATAGATAGATAGATAGATAGATAGATAGATAGAAAGATAGATACATAGGCAGGCAGGAAGATACAGAGACATACAAGTCTCCTCCTCCTCCGTTAGATAAGCAGACGGGCACACACATAGGCTAGCCTCTCCCATCCTCCTCTAGGCAGGCAGTCAGACAGACAGACACACTAGCGTCGGGGTGCGGTCTGTGGACAGGGATCAGCAGCGTTGACCAGGGGCAGGAGTGCCACTGGCGAGTCATAGCGTTTTATCCCATGTCCCACCCTGCCTTGCCTGGGGGTGGCATCCGCTCCCCCAAGTTCACCGGACTCAGACATTTGAAGTCTCCCTGCTTTGGGAGCGGGCGTGCTGAGGTCAGGGGAAGAGTTCAGCGGCAGATATGGAGGCGGCACAGCAGCTAAGGGGGATGCCTCGGGGAGTCGATCATTTTCCTACCATCTCCCCCTCTCCTGGCCTCGGGATGTCCTCTGCTACCCCAGGTGTGCGGGATTTAATTCTCCTTGTCAGCCAGGTCCTGGGAGGCTGCTGCGGTGATCTCTGGGTACAGGGACGTTGAGGGGAGCAGACTACATCGGGTGAGCCGATCAGGTTGCTCCCATCTCCACAAGGGCCTGGCCTGGAAACGGGCTCTCCTGCCCCGGGTTCACAGTATCCATGTTTCCATGTCAGCCTTCGCCCCGAAGGCGGGCCCGGTGTGATAAGGGGCTGCAGTGAGGAGGCGGGTCTGCCCCACCGAGCCCCTGTATTTGCTCAGATCTCCCCCTTGGCCGGTCCTAGGGTTGGTTTCTGCTACCCTAGGTACTCGAGGTGCACATCTCTGTGTTTTCCGGCTCCCGTGAAGCGGGTGTGGGGTGGGGCGCGGCGGGGGTCGGGCTGGGGCTTGGCGCGCGCAGCTATAGAAAGAGCAGAAGCGGCAGGCACGGGCTGCCCTGGCAAGCCTGTGGGTTCCCATCCATTGTCCCCCTCAGACTGCAATGGGGGCACCCTCTGTTGCTTCAGGGTGGCAATTGCCATCCCTCCAGGTGAGTCGAATACTGAGAGGCTTCCTCCATTAGACAGACAGAGAGACAAATAAATAGACAGTCAGACACACTAGCGTCTTCCTCCATTTAGACACAGCCATCTATCCTAACCTCCTCCTCCTCATCCATTATAGAGGGAGACAGAAACATAGACAGACAGACATGCACAAACACACACACACTAGCCTCCTCCTTCTCTTCCAATAGGTAGATAGGTAGATAGACAAACTAACCTCCTCCTCCAACAGACACACAAGTAAAAAGTCACACTTGGCTCCTGCTATGCCTCCACTTGATAGGTAGATAGATAGATAGATAGATAGATAGATAGATAGATAGATAGATAGATAGGCAGGCCAATAGAGAGACCTACTCGCCGGCTGCTCCTCCGTTAGGTAAAACGACAGACACACACGTAGACTAGCCCCTCCCATTCTTCAGTATCTAGGCAGTCAGGCTGGTAGTCAGACAGACACACAATCTAGACATGGGTGTTCTGGGGAAGGGGTTTGACGGAAGCGACTGGGGAATAGGGTGCCACTGTCGAGCTAGAGGATATTCTCCCATGTCCCTAGCTGCCTTGCCTGGAGGAGGCATCTGCTCCCCCAAGTTCACCGGACTCAAACCTTTAAAGTCGCCCTGCTCCTGGGAGCGGGCGTGGTGAGGTCAGGGGAAGAGGTCGGCAGCAGAGGCGGAGACAGAGGCTGCACAGCAGCAAACGGGGATGCCTCGGCGGCTTGGTCATTTTCCTCCGAACTCCACCTCTTCTGCCCTCGGGGCGGCCTCTGCTAACCCAGGTTTCCGGGATTTAGTTCTCCTTGTCAGCCAGGTCCTGGGATGCTGGTGAGGTGACTTCAGAGGACAGGGACGTCGTGGGGAGCGGACTGCCTCTGATCAGCCGATCAGTTTGCTCCCATCTCCACAGCGGCCTGGCCTGGGAGCGGCCTCTCCTGCCCCAGGTTCACCGTATGCATGTTTCCATGTCAGCGTCCGCCCTGGAGGCAGGCGCGGTGCGATCAGGGGCTGCAGTGAGTAGTCGGGGCTGCCCCACCGAGCCCCTGTTATTGCTCAGATCTCCCCCTTGGCCGGTTCTAGGGTTGATCTCTGCTACCCTAGGTACACGAGGTGCACATCTTTGCGTTTCCCGGCTCCCGGGAGGCGGGCAGGGGTGGCCTGTGGGCGGGGCGGGGGCGGGGCTGGGGCGGGGCGGTGGCGGAAACCAAGAGGGCAGAAGCAGGAGGCATGGGCTGCCCAGGCAAGCCTGTGGGTTTCTATCCAGTGTCCCCCTCAGCCTGCAGTTGGGGCGTTGGGGCGCCCCCTGCTGCTTCAGGGTGGCAATTGCCATCCCCCCAGGTGGCACGAATACTGGGATTCTTCCTACAGTAGACACACAGAGAGACAAAGAAATAGACAGACAGACACACTAGCCTCTTCCTCCATTTAGAAACAGCCATATATCCTAACCTCCTGCTCTTCATCCATTAAATAGTTAGAAAGATACATACATACTCAGACACACACACACACACACACACACACACACACGCCCCCCCCCACACAAACTCTAGCCTCCTCCTGGTCATAAATTACTCAGGTTCATAGACACACTAATCTCCTCCTCCATTAGATAATACTTAGACAAACTTAATAGACTATTTATCTTCCTCCATTAGATACATAGTCAGTGAGATTGATGGATACACACACAAGCCTCTACCTACACATGCTAGAGAGACACACAGATAGCCAGACACACGGGCCTCCTCCTTCTACTCGATTAGATATAAGCTCATACATGGATATCTTATATATAAACAGACACACAGACAGAAATACTAGCCTTCTCCTCCTCCATTAGATGCATATAAAGACTCATAGACTGGCACAGTAGCCTCCTTCCCCTTTACTTACAGATACATAGTAGACAGACCCGCACGCAAACACGCACACGCACACACACTGCCCCCCTCCGCTTGCTCAAATAGGTAGATAGGTAGATAGATACATTAACCTCCTCCTTCAACAGACAAAAAAATAAAAGACACACAAGCCTACTCCTAAGCCTCACATAGATAGAGAGATAGAGAGATAGAGAGATAGAGAGATACATAGATATATATGCAGGCAAGGAGATAGACATGCTAGTCTCCTCTTCCTCCGTTAGATAAACAGACAGACACACACATAGAGTAGCCTCTCCCATCCTGCAATAGATAGGCAGTTAGGCTGGAAGTCAGACAAACAGACTCACTAGAGGCAGGGTGCGGTCTGGGTTGGGGTCGGCGGCGGTGACAGGGAATTAGGATGCCCCTGGCGAGACAGAGGATTTTCTCCCTTGTCCCTAGCTGCCTTGTCTGGGGGGGCCTCCGCTCCTTCAGATTCGTAGGACTCTGCCCGCCTGCCGCCGGGCCTGCTCCCCTGGCGAAGGCGTGGTGAAGGCCTGGGAAGAGATTGGGGACAGAGGAGAGGCAGCACAGCAGTTAAGGGGCATGCCTCGGCGACTTGGTCATTTTGCTCCCATCTCCCCATCTCCTGGGCTCTGGGCAGCATCTACTTCCCAGGTTTGCGGGAGTTAAGTCTTCTTGTCAGCCAGGTCATGGGATGATGGTGAGGTGAGTTCACGGGACAGTTACGTACCAGGGAGTGGACTGCCCAGGTTGAGACGATCAGTTTGCTCACATCTATACAGGGGCTTGGGCTGGGGGCGGTATCTCCTGCCCCAGATTCACAGAATGAATGTTTCCAGGTCCACCTGCCCCCTGGAGGCAGGCGTTCTACGGACAGAGGCTGCAGTGAGGAGGCGGGGCTGCCCCACCCAGCCCCTGTATCAGCTATCATCTCCTCCTTGGCGGTCCAGGGGTCCGTCTCTGGTACCCTGGTACAAGAGGTTAACTCATGTTTTGGCAAGAACCCGGGAGGCGGGCGAGGGGTGGTCAAGGGGCGGGGAGGGGGCGGTGCGGTGGTGGCCAAAGGGAACAAAGAAGCTGGGGCCAAGGGTGGCTAGACAAGCCTGTGAACTTCCAACCTGCGGCAAACTCAGACTGCAGTTGGGGCGCCCCCTGCTGCTTCAGGGTGGCAATTGCCATCCCCCCAGGTGGCACGAATACTGGGATTCTTCCTACAGTAGACACACAGAGAGACAAAGAAATAGACAGACAGACACACTAGCCTCTTCCTCCATTTAGAAACAGCCATATATCCTAACCTCCTCTTCCTCATGCATTCTATAGGTAGACACATACATACATAGGCAGACACCCACAGACACACACATACACACACTGGCGTCCTACTTCTCCTCACTTAATTAGGTAGTGAGACACACTAATCTCCTCCTCCATTAGATAATAGATCGAGAAACGCAATAGACTCTTCCTCATCCTCCATTAGATAGATAGTGAGATTGACTGATAAACACACTAGCCTCTTTGTTCTCCTGTAGAGGGACAGACAGATAGCCAGACACTTTGGAATCCTTCTTCTTCTCCATTAGATAATAATACAGACAGACTCACAGACACACAGACAGACATACACACTACTCTTCTCCTCCCCTGAGAGTCAGAGAGATAGACACTGTAGCCTCCTTCTTCTCGATTAGATAAACGTACATATATAGATATCTGTTACAGTGACAGAGAGACAGACATACTAGCTTACTCCCCCTCCATTAGATGCACACATAGACTGATACAAATATACAGTAGAATACCCCCCTTGACTTTCCGGTTCATTGATACACAGACCCGCACGCACACACAGACACACAGACACACACACACACACACACACACACACACACACGGTAGCCTCCTCCTCTTCCTCAAATTCGAAGTTATGTAGATAGACACACTAACCTACTCCTCCAATACACAGACACATAAAAAGGCACACTAGCCTATAGGTATGCCTCCTTTAGATAGATAGGTAGTTAGGTAGATAGATAGATAGATAGATAGATAGATAGATAGATAGATAGATAGATAGAAAGATAGATACATAGGCAGGCAGGAAGATACAGAGACATACAAGTCTCCTCCTCCTCCGTTAGATAAGCAGACGGGCACACACATAGGCTAGCCTCTCCCATCCTCCTCTAGGCAGGCAGTCAGACAGACAGACACACTAGCGTCGGGGTGCGGTCTGTGGACAGGGATCAGCAGCGTTGACCAGGGGCAGGAGTGCCACTGGCGAGTCATAGCGTTTTATCCCATGTCCCACCCTGCCTTGCCTGGGGGTGGCATCCGCTCCCCCAAGTTCACCGGACTCAGACATTTGAAGTCTCCCTGCTTTGGGAGCGGGCGTGCTGAGGTCAGGGGAAGAGTTCAGCGGCAGATATGGAGGCGGCACAGCAGCTAAGGGGGATGCCTCGGGGAGTCGATCATTTTCCTACCATCTCCCCCTCTCCTGGCCTCGGGATGTCCTCTGCTACCCCAGGTGTGCGGGATTTAATTCTCCTTGTCAGCCAGGTCCTGGGAGGCTGCTGCGGTGATCTCTGGGTACAGGGACGTTGAGGGGAGCAGACTACATCGGGTGAGCCGATCAGGTTGCTCCCATCTCCACAAGGGCCTGGCCTGGAAACGGGCTCTCCTGCCCCGGGTTCACAGTATCCATGTTTCCATGTCAGCCTTCGCCCCGAAGGCGGGCCCGGTGTGATAAGGGGCTGCAGTGAGGAGGCGGGTCTGCCCCACCGAGCCCCTGTATTTGCTCAGATCTCCCCCTTGGCCGGTCCTAGGGTTGGTTTCTGCTACCCTAGGTACTCGAGGTGCACATCTCTGTGTTTTCCGGCTCCCGTGAAGCGGGTGTGGGGTGGGGCGCGGCGGGGGTCGGGCTGGGGCTTGGCGCGCGCAGCTATAGAAAGAGCAGAAGCGGCAGGCACGGGCTGCCCTGGCAAGCCTGTGGGTTCCCATCCATTGTCCCCCTCAGACTGCAATGGGGGCACCCTCTGTTGCTTCAGGGTGGCAATTGCCATCCCTCCAGGTGAGTCGAATACTGAGAGGCTTCCTCCATTAGACAGACAGAGAGACAAATAAATAGACAGTCAGACACACTAGCGTCTTCCTCCATTTAGACACAGCCATCTATCCTAACCTCCTCCTCCTCATCCATTATAGAGGGAGACAGAAACATAGACAGACAGACATGCACAAACACACACACACTAGCCTCCTCCTTCTCTTCCAATAGGTAGATAGGTAGATAGACAAACTAACCTCCTCCTCCAACAGACACACAAGTAAAAAGTCACACTTGGCTCCTGCTATGCCTCCACTTGATAGATAGATAGATAGATAGATAGATAGATAGATAGATAGATAGGCAGGCCAATAGAGAGACCTACTCGCCGGCTGCTCCTCCGTTAGGTAAAACGACAGACACACACGTAGACTAGCCCCTCCCATTCTTCAGTATCTAGGCAGTCAGGCTGGTAGTCAGACAGACACACAATCTAGACATGGGTGTTCTGGGGAAGGGGTTTGACGGAAGCGACTGGGGAATAGGGTGCCACTGTCGAGCTAGAGGATATTCTCCCATGTCCCTAGCTGCCTTGCCTGGAGGAGGCATCTGCTCCCCCAAGTTCACCGGACTCAAACCTTTAAAGTCGCCCTGCTCCTGGGAGCGGGCGTGGTGAGGTCAGGGGAAGAGGTCGGCAGCAGAGGCGGAGACAGAGGCTGCACAGCAGCAAACGGGGATGCCTCGGCGGCTTGGTCATTTTCCTCCGAACTCCACCTCTTCTGCCCTCGGGGCGGCCTCTGCTAACCCAGGTTTCCGGGATTTAGTTCTCCTTGTCAGCCAGGTCCTGGGATGCTGGTGAGGTGACTTCAGAGGACAGGGACGTCGTGGGGAGCGGACTGCCTCTGATCAGCCGATCAGTTTGCTCCCATCTCCACAGCGGCCTGGCCTGGGAGCGGCCTCTCCTGCCCCAGGTTCACCGTATGCATGTTTCCATGTCAGCGTCCGCCCTGGAGGCAGGCGCGGTGCGATCAGGGGCTGCAGTGAGTAGTCGGGGCTGCCCCACCGAGCCCCTGTTATTGCTCAGATCTCCCCCTTGGCCGGTTCTAGGGTTGATCTCTGCTACCCTAGGTACACGAGGTGCACATCTTTGCGTTTCCCGGCTCCCGGGAGGCGGGCAGGGGTGGCCTGTGGGCGGGGCGGGGGCGGGGCTGGGGCGGGGCGGTGGCGGAAACCAAGAGGGCAGAAGCAGGAGGCATGGGCTGCCCAGGCAAGCCTGTGGGTTTCTATCCAGTGTCCCCCTCAGCCTGCAGTTGGGGCGTTGGGGCGCCCTCTGCTGCTTCAGGGTGGCAATTGCCATCCCCCCAGGTGGCACGAATACTGGGATTCTTCCTACAGTAGACACACAGAGAGACAAAGAAATAGACAGACAGACACACTAGCCTCTTCCTCCGTTTAGAAACAGCCATATATCCTAACCTCCTGCTCTTCATCCATTAAATAGTTAGAAAGATACATACATACTCAGACACACACACACACACACACACACACACACACACACACACGCCCCCCCCCACACAAACTCTAGCCTCCTCCTGGTCATAAATTACTCAGGTTCATAGACACACTAATCTCCTCCTCCATTAGATAATACTTAGACAAACTTAATAGACTATTTATCTTCCTCCATTAGATACATAGTCAGTGAGATTGATGGATACACACACAAGCCTCTACCTACACATGCTAGAGAGACACACAGATAGCCAGACACACGGGCCTCCTCCTTCTACTCGATTAGATATAAGCTCATACATGGATATCTTATATATAAACAGACACACAGACAGAAATACTAGCCTTCTCCTCCTCCATTAGATGCATATAAAGACTCATAGACTGGCACAGTAGCCTCCTTCCCCTTTACTTACAGATACATAGTAGACAGACCCGCACGCAAACACGCACACGCACACACACTGCCCCCCTCCGCTTGCTCAAATAGGTAGATAGGTAGATAGATACATTAACCTCCTCCTTCAACAGACAAAAAAATAAAAGACACACAAGCCTACTCCTAAGCCTCACATAGATAGAGAGATAGAGAGATAGAGAGATAGAGAGATACATAGATATATATGCAGGCAAGGAGATAGACATGCTAGTCTCCTCTTCCTCCGTTAGATAAACAGACAGACACACACATAGAGTAGCCTCTCCCATCCTGCAATAGATAGGCAGTTAGGCTGGAAGTCAGACAAACAGACTCACTAGAGGCAGGGTGCGGTCTGGGTTGGGGTCGGCGGCGGTGACAGGGAATTAGGATGCCCCTGGCGAGACAGAGGATTTTCTCCCTTGTCCCTAGCTGCCTTGTCTGGGGGGGCCTCCGCTCCTTCAGATTCGTAGGACTCTGCCCGCCTGCCGCCGGGCCTGCTCCCCTGGCGAAGGCGTGGTGAAGGCCTGGGAAGAGATTGGGGACAGAGGAGAGGCAGCACAGCAGTTAAGGGGCATGCCTCGGCGACTTGGTCATTTTGCTCCCATCTCCCCATCTCCTGGGCTCTGGGCAGCATCTACTTCCCAGGTTTGCGGGAGTTAAGTCTTCTTGTCAGCCAGGTCATGGGATGATGGTGAGGTGAGTTCACGGGACAGTTACGTACCAGGGAGTGGACTGCCCAGGTTGAGACGATCAGTTTGCTCACATCTATACAGGGGCTTGGGCTGGGGGCGGTATCTCCTGCCCCAGATTCACAGAATGAATGTTTCCAGGTCCACCTGCCCCCTGGAGGCAGGCGTTCTACGGACAGAGGCTGCAGTGAGGAGGCGGGGCTGCCCCACCCAGCCCCTGTATCAGCTATCATCTCCTCCTTGGCGGTCCAGGGGTCCGTCTCTGGTACCCTGGTACAAGAGGTTAACTCATGTTTTGGCAAGAACCCGGGAGGCGGGCGAGGGGTGGTCAAGGGGCGGGGAGGGGGCGGTGCGGTGGTGGCCAAAGGGAACAAAGAAGCTGGGGCCAAGGGTGGCTAGACAAGCCTGTGAACTTCCAACCTGCGGCAAACTCAGACTGCAGTTGGGGCGCCCCCTGCTGCTTCAGGGTGGCAATTGCCATCCCCCCAGGTGGCACGAATACTGGGATTCTTCCTACAGTAGACACACAGAGAGACAAAGAAATAGACAGACAGACACACTAGCCTCTTCCTCCATTTAGAAACAGCCATATATCCTAACCTCCTCTTCCTCATGCATTCTATAGGTAGACACATACATACATAGGCAGACACCCACAGACACACACATACACACACTGGCGTCCTACTTCTCCTCACTTAATTAGGTAGTGAGACACACTAATCTCCTCCTCCATTAGATAATAGATCGAGAAACGCAATAGACTCTTCCTCATCCTCCATTAGATAGATAGTGAGATTGACTGATAAACACACTAGCCTCTTTGTTCTCCTGTAGAGGGACAGACAGATAGCCAGACACTTTGGAATCCTTCTTCTTCTCCATTAGATAATAATACAGACAGACTCACAGACACACAGACAGACATACACACTACTCTTCTCCTCCCCTGAGAGTCAGAGAGATAGACACTGTAGCCTCCTTCTTCTCGATTAGATAAACGTACATATATAGATATCTGTTACAGTGACAGAGAGACAGACATACTAGCTTACTCCCCCTCCATTAGATGCACACATAGACTGATACAAATATACAGTAGAATACCCCCCTTGACTTTCCGGTTCATTGATACACAGACCCGCACGCACACACAGACACACAGACACACAGACACACACACACACACACACACACACGGTAGCCTCCTCCTCTTCCTCAAATTCGAAGTTATGTAGATAGACACACTAACCTACTCCTCCAATACACAGACACATAAAAAGGCACACTAGCCTATAGGTATGCCTCCTTTAGATAGATAGGTAGTTAGGTAGATAGATAGATAGATAGATAGATAGATAGATAGATAGATAGATAGATAGAAAGA
Source organism: Vicugna pacos (assembly GCF_048564905.1). Lineage (NCBI taxonomy): Eukaryota > Metazoa > Chordata > Mammalia > Artiodactyla > Camelidae > Vicugna > Vicugna pacos. Next base: position 48,338 of record NW_027328806.1, on the reverse strand, counting down.
TAGATACATAGGCAGGCAGGAAGATACAGAGACATACAAGTCTCCTCCTCCTCCGTTAGATAAGCAGACGGGCACACACATAGGCTAGCCTCTCCCATCCTCCTCTAGGCAGGCAGTCAGACAGACAGACACACTAGCGTCGGGGTGCGGTCTGTGGACAGGGATCAGCAGCGTTGACCAGGGGCAGGAGTGCCACTGGCGAGTCATAGCGTTTTATCCCATGTCCCACCCTGCCTTGCCTGGGGGTGGCATCCGCTCCCCCAAGTTCACCGGACTCAGACATTTGAAGTCTCCCTGCTTTGGGAGCGGGCGTGCTGAGGTCAGGGGAAGAGTTCAGCGGCAGATATGGAGGCGGCACAGCAGCTAAGGGGGATGCCTCGGGGAGTCGATCATTTTCCTACCATCTCCCCCTCTCCTGGCCTCGGGATGTCCTCTGCTACCCCAGGTGTGCGGGATTTAATTCTCCTTGTCAGCCAGGTCCTGGGAGGCTGCTGCGGTGATCTCTGGGTACAGGGACGTTGAGGGGAGCAGACTACATCGGGTGAGCCGATCAGGTTGCTCCCATCTCCACAAGGGCCTGGCCTGGAAACGGGCTCTCCTGCCCCGGGTTCACAGTATCCATGTTTCCATGTCAGCCTTCGCCCCGAAGGCGGGCCCGGTGTGATAAGGGGCTGCAGTGAGGAGGCGGGTCTGCCCCACCGAGCCCCTGTATTTGCTCAGATCTCCCCCTTGGCCGGTCCTAGGGTTGGTTTCTGCTACCCTAGGTACTCGAGGTGCACATCTCTGTGTTTTCCGGCTCCCGTGAAGCGGGTGTGGGGTGGGGCGCGGCGGGGGTCGGGCTGGGGCTTGGCGCGCGCAGCTATAGAAAGAGCAGAAGCGGCAGGCACGGGCTGCCCTGGCAAGCCTGTGGGTTCCCATCCATTGTCCCCCTCAGACTGCAATGGGGGCACCCTCTGTTGCTTCAGGGTGGCAATTGCCATCCCTCCAGGTGAGTCGAATACTGAGAGGCTTCCTCCATTAGACAGACAGAGAGACAAATAAATAGACAGTCAGACACACTAGCGTCTTCCTCCATTTAGACACAGCCATCTATCCTAACCTCCTCCTCCTCATCCATTATAGAGGGAGACAGAAACATAGACAGACAGACATGCACAAACACACACACACTAGCCTCCTCCTTCTCTTCCAATAGGTAGATAGGTAGATAGACAAACTAACCTCCTCCTCCAACAGACACACAAGTAAAAAGTCACACTTGGCTCCTGCTATGCCTCCACTTGATAGGTAGATAGATAGATAGATAGATAGATAGATAGATAGATAGATAGATAGATAGGCAGGCCAATAGAGAGACCTACTCGCCGGCTGCTCCTCCGTTAGGTAAAACGACAGACACACACGTAGACTAGCCCCTCCCATTCTTCAGTATCTAGGCAGTCAGGCTGGTAGTCAGACAGACACACAATCTAGACATGGGTGTTCTGGGGAAGGGGTTTGACGGAAGCGACTGGGGAATAGGGTGCCACTGTCGAGCTAGAGGATATTCTCCCATGTCCCTAGCTGCCTTGCCTGGAGGAGGCATCTGCTCCCCCAAGTTCACCGGACTCAAACCTTTAAAGTCGCCCTGCTCCTGGGAGCGGGCGTGGTGAGGTCAGGGGAAGAGGTCGGCAGCAGAGGCGGAGACAGAGGCTGCACAGCAGCAAACGGGGATGCCTCGGCGGCTTGGTCATTTTCCTCCGAACTCCACCTCTTCTGCCCTCGGGGCGGCCTCTGCTAACCCAGGTTTCCGGGATTTAGTTCTCCTTGTCAGCCAGGTCCTGGGATGCTGGTGAGGTGACTTCAGAGGACAGGGACGTCGTGGGGAGCGGACTGCCTCTGATCAGCCGATCAGTTTGCTCCCATCTCCACAGCGGCCTGGCCTGGGAGCGGCCTCTCCTGCCCCAGGTTCACCGTATGCATGTTTCCATGTCAGCGTCCGCCCTGGAGGCAGGCGCGGTGCGATCAGGGGCTGCAGTGAGTAGTCGGGGCTGCCCCACCGAGCCCCTGTTATTGCTCAGATCTCCCCCTTGGCCGGTTCTAGGGTTGATCTCTGCTACCCTAGGTACACGAGGTGCACATCTTTGCGTTTCCCGGCTCCCGGGAGGCGGGCAGGGGTGGCCTGTGGGCGGGGCGGGGGCGGGGCTGGGGCGGGGCGGTGGCGGAAACCAAGAGGGCAGAAGCAGGAGGCATGGGCTGCCCAGGCAAGCCTGTGGGTTTCTATCCAGTGTCCCCCTCAGCCTGCAGTTGGGGCGTTGGGGCGCCCTCTGCTGCTTCAGGGTGGCAATTGCCATCCCCCCAGGTGGCACGAATACTGGGATTCTTCCTACAGTAGACACACAGAGAGACAAAGAAATAGACAGACAGACACACTAGCCTCTTCCTCCGTTTAGAAACAGCCATATATCCTAACCTCCTGCTCTTCATCCATTAAATAGTTAGAAAGATACATACATACTCAGACACACACACACACACACACACACACACACACACACACACACGCCCCCCCCCACACAAACTCTAGCCTCCTCCTGGTCATAAATTACTCAGGTTCATAGACACACTAATCTCCTCCTCCATTAGATAATACTTAGACAAACTTAATAGACTATTTATCTTCCTCCATTAGATACATAGTCAGTGAGATTGATGGATACACACACAAGCCTCTACCTACACATGCTAGAGAGACACACAGATAGCCAGACACACGGGCCTCCTCCTTCTACTCGATTAGATATAAGCTCATACATGGATATCTTATATATAAACAGACACACAGACAGAAATACTAGCCTTCTCCTCCTCCATTAGATGCATATAAAGACTCATAGACTGGCACAGTAGCCTCCTTCCCCTTTACTTACAGATACATAGTAGACAGACCCGCACGCAAACACGCACACGCACACACACTGCCCCCCTCCGCTTGCTCAAATAGGTAGATAGGTAGATAGATACATTAACCTCCTCCTTCAACAGACAAAAAAATAAAAGACACACAAGCCTACTCCTAAGCCTCACATAGATAGAGAGATAGAGAGATAGAGAGATAGAGAGATACATAGATATATATGCAGGCAAGGAGATAGACATGCTAGTCTCCTCTTCCTCCGTTAGATAAACAGACAGACACACACATAGAGTAGCCTCTCCCATCCTGCAATAGATAGGCAGTTAGGCTGGAAGTCAGACAAACAGACTCACTAGAGGCAGGGTGCGGTCTGGGTTGGGGTCGGCGGCGGTGACAGGGAATTAGGATGCCCCTGGCGAGACAGAGGATTTTCTCCCTTGTCCCTAGCTGCCTTGTCTGGGGGGGCCTCCGCTCCTTCAGATTCGTAGGACTCTGCCCGCCTGCCGCCGGGCCTGCTCCCCTGGCGAAGGCGTGGTGAAGGCCTGGGAAGAGATTGGGGACAGAGGAGAGGCAGCACAGCAGTTAAGGGGCATGCCTCGGCGACTTGGTCATTTTGCTCCCATCTCCCCATCTCCTGGGCTCTGGGCAGCATCTACTTCCCAGGTTTGCGGGAGTTAAGTCTTCTTGTCAGCCAGGTCATGGGATGATGGTGAGGTGAGTTCACGGGACAGTTACGTACCAGGGAGTGGACTGCCCAGGTTGAGACGATCAGTTTGCTCACATCTATACAGGGGCTTGGGCTGGGGGCGGTATCTCCTGCCCCAGATTCACAGAATGAATGTTTCCAGGTCCACCTGCCCCCTGGAGGCAGGCGTTCTACGGACAGAGGCTGCAGTGAGGAGGCGGGGCTGCCCCACCCAGCCCCTGTATCAGCTATCATCTCCTCCTTGGCGGTCCAGGGGTCCGTCTCTGGTACCCTGGTACAAGAGGTTAACTCATGTTTTGGCAAGAACCCGGGAGGCGGGCGAGGGGTGGTCAAGGGGCGGGGAGGGGGCGGTGCGGTGGTGGCCAAAGGGAACAAAGAAGCTGGGGCCAAGGGTGGCTAGACAAGCCTGTGAACTTCCAACCTGCGGCAAACTCAGACTGCAGTTGGGGCGCCCCCTGCTGCTTCAGGGTGGCAATTGCCATCCCCCCAGGTGGCACGAATACTGGGATTCTTCCTACAGTAGACACACAGAGAGACAAAGAAATAGACAGACAGACACACTAGCCTCTTCCTCCATTTAGAAACAGCCATATATCCTAACCTCCTCTTCCTCATGCATTCTATAGGTAGACACATACATACATAGGCAGACACCCACAGACACACACATACACACACTGGCGTCCTACTTCTCCTCACTTAATTAGGTAGTGAGACACACTAATCTCCTCCTCCATTAGATAATAGATCGAGAAACGCAATAGACTCTTCCTCATCCTCCATTAGATAGATAGTGAGATTGACTGATAAACACACTAGCCTCTTTGTTCTCCTGTAGAGGGACAGACAGATAGCCAGACACTTTGGAATCCTTCTTCTTCTCCATTAGATAATAATACAGACAGACTCACAGACACACAGACAGACATACACACTACTCTTCTCCTCCCCTGAGAGTCAGAGAGATAGACACTGTAGCCTCCTTCTTCTCGATTAGATAAACGTACATATATAGATATCTGTTACAGTGACAGAGAGACAGACATACTAGCTTACTCCCCCTCCATTAGATGCACACATAGACTGATACAAATATACAGTAGAATACCCCCCTTGACTTTCCGGTTCATTGATACACAGACCCGCACGCACACACAGACACACAGACACACACACACACACACACACACACACACACACACGGTAGCCTCCTCCTCTTCCTCAAATTCGAAGTTATGTAGATAGACACACTAACCTACTCCTCCAATACACAGACACATAAAAAGGCACACTAGCCTATAGGTATGCCTCCTTTAGATAGATAGGTAGTTAGGTAGATAGATAGATAGATAGATAGATAGATAGATAGATAGATAGATAGATAGATAGATAGAAAGATAGATACATAGGCAGGCAGGAAGATACAGAGACATACAAGTCTCCTCCTCCTCCGTTAGATAAGCAGACGGGCACACACATAGGCTAGCCTCTCCCATCCTCCTCTAGGCAGGCAGTCAGACAGACAGACACACTAGCGTCGGGGTGCGGTCTGTGGACAGGGATCAGCAGCGTTGACCAGGGGCAGGAGTGCCACTGGCGAGTCATAGCGTTTTATCCCATGTCCCACCCTGCCTTGCCTGGGGGTGGCATCCGCTCCCCCAAGTTCACCGGACTCAGACATTTGAAGTCTCCCTGCTTTGGGAGCGGGCGTGCTGAGGTCAGGGGAAGAGTTCAGCGGCAGATATGGAGGCGGCACAGCAGCTAAGGGGGATGCCTCGGGGAGTCGATCATTTTCCTACCATCTCCCCCTCTCCTGGCCTCGGGATGTCCTCTGCTACCCCAGGTGTGCGGGATTTAATTCTCCTTGTCAGCCAGGTCCTGGGAGGCTGCTGCGGTGATCTCTGGGTACAGGGACGTTGAGGGGAGCAGACTACATCGGGTGAGCCGATCAGGTTGCTCCCATCTCCACAAGGGCCTGGCCTGGAAACGGGCTCTCCTGCCCCGGGTTCACAGTATCCATGTTTCCATGTCAGCCTTCGCCCCGAAGGCGGGCCCGGTGTGATAAGGGGCTGCAGTGAGGAGGCGGGTCTGCCCCACCGAGCCCCTGTATTTGCTCAGATCTCCCCCTTGGCCGGTCCTAGGGTTGGTTTCTGCTACCCTAGGTACTCGAGGTGCACATCTCTGTGTTTTCCGGCTCCCGTGAAGCGGGTGTGGGGTGGGGCGCGGCGGGGGTCGGGCTGGGGCTTGGCGCGCGCAGCTATAGAAAGAGCAGAAGCGGCAGGCACGGGCTGCCCTGGCAAGCCTGTGGGTTCCCATCCATTGTCCCCCTCAGACTGCAATGGGGGCACCCTCTGTTGCTTCAGGGTGGCAATTGCCATCCCTCCAGGTGAGTCGAATACTGAGAGGCTTCCTCCATTAGACAGACAGAGAGACAAATAAATAGACAGTCAGACACACTAGCGTCTTCCTCCATTTAGACACAGCCATCTATCCTAACCTCCTCCTCCTCATCCATTATAGAGGGAGACAGAAACATAGACAGACAGACATGCACAAACACACACACACTAGCCTCCTCCTTCTCTTCCAATAGGTAGATAGGTAGATAGACAAACTAACCTCCTCCTCCAACAGACACACAAGTAAAAAGTCACACTTGGCTCCTGCTATGCCTCCACTTGATAGATAGATAGATAGATAGATAGATAGATAGATAGATAGATAGATAGGCAGGCCAATAGAGAGACCTACTCGCCGGCTGCTCCTCCGTTAGGTAAAACGACAGACACACACGTAGACTAGCCCCTCCCATTCTTCAGTATCTAGGCAGTCAGGCTGGTAGTCAGACAGACACACAATCTAGACATGGGTGTTCTGGGGAAGGGGTTTGACGGAAGCGACTGGGGAATAGGGTGCCACTGTCGAGCTAGAGGATATTCTCCCATGTCCCTAGCTGCCTTGCCTGGAGGAGGCATCTGCTCCCCCAAGTTCACCGGACTCAAACCTTTAAAGTCGCCCTGCTCCTGGGAGCGGGCGTGGTGAGGTCAGGGGAAGAGGTCGGCAGCAGAGGCGGAGACAGAGGCTGCACAGCAGCAAACGGGGATGCCTCGGCGGCTTGGTCATTTTCCTCCGAACTCCACCTCTTCTGCCCTCGGGGCGGCCTCTGCTAACCCAGGTTTCCGGGATTTAGTTCTCCTTGTCAGCCAGGTCCTGGGATGCTGGTGAGGTGACTTCAGAGGACAGGGACGTCGTGGGGAGCGGACTGCCTCTGATCAGCCGATCAGTTTGCTCCCATCTCCACAGCGGCCTGGCCTGGGAGCGGCCTCTCCTGCCCCAGGTTCACCGTATGCATGTTTCCATGTCAGCGTCCGCCCTGGAGGCAGGCGCGGTGCGATCAGGGGCTGCAGTGAGTAGTCGGGGCTGCCCCACCGAGCCCCTGTTATTGCTCAGATCTCCCCCTTGGCCGGTTCTAGGGTTGATCTCTGCTACCCTAGGTACACGAGGTGCACATCTTTGCGTTTCCCGGCTCCCGGGAGGCGGGCAGGGGTGGCCTGTGGGCGGGGCGGGGGCGGGGCTGGGGCGGGGCGGTGGCGGAAACCAAGAGGGCAGAAGCAGGAGGCATGGGCTGCCCAGGCAAGCCTGTGGGTTTCTATCCAGTGTCCCCCTCAGCCTGCAGTTGGGGCGTTGGGGCGCCCTCTGCTGCTTCAGGGTGGCAATTGCCATCCCCCCAGGTGGCACGAATACTGGGATTCTTCCTACAGTAGACACACAGAGAGACAAAGAAATAGACAGACAGACACACTAGCCTCTTCCTCCGTTTAGAAACAGCCATATATCCTAACCTCCTGCTCTTCATCCATTAAATAGTTAGAAAGATACATACATACTCAGACACACACACACACACACACACACACACACACACACACACGCCCCCCCCCACACAAACTCTAGCCTCCTCCTGGTCATAAATTACTCAGGTTCATAGACACACTAATCTCCTCCTCCATTAGATAATACTTAGACAAACTTAATAGACTATTTATCTTCCTCCATTAGATACATAGTCAGTGAGATTGATGGATACACACACAAGCCTCTACCTACACATGCTAGAGAGACACACAGATAGCCAGACACACGGGCCTCCTCCTTCTACTCGATTAGATATAAGCTCATACATGGATATCTTATATATAAACAGACACACAGACAGAAATACTAGCCTTCTCCTCCTCCATTAGATGCATATAAAGACTCATAGACTGGCACAGTAGCCTCCTTCCCCTTTACTTACAGATACATAGTAGACAGACCCGCACGCAAACACGCACACGCACACACACTGCCCCCCTCCGCTTGCTCAAATAGGTAGATAGGTAGATAGATACATTAACCTCCTCCTTCAACAGACAAAAAAATAAAAGACACACAAGCCTACTCCTAAGCCTCACATAGATAGAGAGATAGAGAGATAGAGAGATAGAGAGATACATAGATATATATGCAGGCAAGGAGATAGACATGCTAGTCTCCTCTTCCTCCGTTAGATAAACAGACAGACACACACATAGAGTAGCCTCTCCCATCCTGCAATAGATAGGCAGTTAGGCTGGAAGTCAGACAAACAGACTCACTAGAGGCAGGGTGCGGTCTGGGTTGGGGTCGGCGGCGGTGACAGGGAATTAGGATGCCCCTGGCGAGACAGAGGATTTTCTCCCTTGTCCCTAGCTGCCTTGTCTGGGGGGGCCTCCGCTCCTTCAGATTCGTAGGACTCTGCCCGCCTGCCGCCGGGCCTGCTCCCCTGGCGAAGGCGTGGTGAAGGCCTGGGAAGAGATTGGGGACAGAGGAGAGGCAGCACAGCAGTTAAGGGGCATGCCTCGGCGACTTGGTCATTTTGCTCCCATCTCCCCATCTCCTGGGCTCTGGGCAGCATCTACTTCCCAGGTTTGCGGGAGTTAAGTCTTCTTGTCAGCCAGGTCATGGGATGATGGTGAGGTGAGTTCACGGGACAGTTACGTACCAGGGAGTGGACTGCCCAGGTTGAGACGATCAGTTTGCTCACATCTATACAGGGGCTTGGGCTGGGGGCGGTATCTCCTGCCCCAGATTCACAGAATGAATGTTTCCAGGTCCACCTGCCCCCTGGAGGCAGGCGTTCTACGGACAGAGGCTGCAGTGAGGAGGCGGGGCTGCCCCACCCAGCCCCTGTATCAGCTATCATCTCCTCCTTGGCGGTCCAGGGGTCCGTCTCTGGTACCCTGGTACAAGTGGTTAACTCATGTTTTGGCAAGAACCCGGGAGGCGGGCGAGGGGTGGTCAAGGGGCGGGGAGGGGGCGGTGCGGTGGTGGCCAAAGGGAACAAAGAAGCTGGGGCCAAGGGTGGCTAGACAAGCCTGTGAACTTCCAACCTGCGGCAAACTCAGACTGCAGTTGGGGCGCCCCCTGCTGCTTCAGGGTGGCAATTGCCATCCCCCCAGGTGGCACGAATACTGGGATTCTTCCTACAGTAGACACACAGAGAGACAAAGAAATAGACAGACAGACACACTAGCCTCTTCCTCCATTTAGAAACAGCCATATATCCTAACCTCCTCTTCCTCATGCATTCTATAGGTAGACACATACATACATAGGCAGACACCCACAGACACACACATACACACACTGGCGTCCTACTTCTCCTCACTTAATTAGGTAGTGAGACACACTAATCTCCTCCTCCATTAGATAATAGATCGAGAAACGCAATAGACTCTTCCTCATCCTCCATTAGATAGATAGTGAGATTGACTGATAAACACACTAGCCTCTTTGTTCTCCTGTAGAGGGACAGACAGATAGCCAGACACTTTGGAATCCTTCTTCTTCTCCATTAGATAATAATACAGACAGACTCACAGACACACAGACAGACATACACACTACTCTTCTCCTCCCCTGAGAGTCAGAGAGATAGACACTGTAGCCTCCTTCTTCTCGATTAGATAAACGTACATATATAGATATCTGTTACAGTGACAGAGAGACAGACATACTAGCTTACTCCCCCTCCATTAGATGCACACATAGACTGATACAAATATACAGTAGAATACCCCCCTTGACTTTCCGGTTCATTGATACACAGACCCGCACGCACACACAGACACACACACACACACACACACACACACACACACACACACACGGTAGCCTCCTCCTCTTCCTCAAATTCGAAGTTATGTAGATAGACACACTAACCTACTCCTCCAATACACAGACACATAAAAAGGCACACTAGCCTATAGGTATGCCTCCTTTAGATAGATAGGTAGTTAGGTAGATAGATAGATAGATAGATAGATAGATAGATAGATAGAAAGATAGATACATAGGCAGGCAGGAAGATACAGAGACATACAAGTCTCCTCCTCCTCCGTTAGATAAGCAGACGGGCACACACATAGGCTAGCCTCTCCCATCCTCCTCTAGGCAGGCAGTCAGACAGACAGACACACTAGCGTCGGGGTGCGGTCTGTGGACAGGGATCAGCAGCGTTGACCAGGGGCAGGAGTGCCACTGGCGAGTCATAGCGTTTTATCCCATGTCCCACCCTGCCTTGCCTGGGGGTGGCATCCGCTCCCCCAAGTTCACCGGACTCAGACATTTGAAGTCTCCCTGCTTTGGGAGCGGGCGTGCTGAGGTCAGGGGAAGAGTTCAGCGGCAGATATGGAGGCGGCACAGCAGCTAAGGGGGATGCCTCGGGGAGTCGATCATTTTCCTACCATCTCCCCCTCTCCTGGCCTCGGGATGTCCTCTGCTACCCCAGGTGTGCGGGATTTAATTCTCCTTGTCAGCCAGGTCCTGGGAGGCTGCTGCGGTGATCTCTGGGTACAGGGACGTTGAGGGGAGCAGACTACATCGGGTGAGCCGATCAGGTTGCTCCCATCTCCACAAGGGCCTGGCCTGGAAACGGGCTCTCCTGCCCCGGGTTCACAGTATCCATGTTTCCATGTCAGCCTTCGCCCCGAAGGCGGGCCCGGTGTGATAAGGGGCTGCAGTGAGGAGGCGGGTCTGCCCCACCGAGCCCCTGTATTTGCTCAGATCTCCCCCTTGGCCGGTCCTAGGGTTGGTTTCTGCTACCCTAGGTACTCGAGGTGCACATCTCTGTGTTTTCCGGCTCCCGTGAAGCGGGTGTGGGGTGGGGCGCGGCGGGGGTCGGGCTGGGGCTTGGCGCGCGCAGCTATAGAAAGAGCAGAAGCGGCAGGCACGGGCTGCCCTGGCAAGCCTGTGGGTTCCCATCCATTGTCCCCCTCAGACTGCAATGGGGGCACCCTCTGTTGCTTCAGGGTGGCAATTGCCATCCCTCCAGGTGAGTCGAATACTGAGAGGCTTCCTCCATTAGACAGACAGAGAGACAAATAAATAGACAGTCAGACACACTAGCGTCTTCCTCCATTTAGACACAGCCATCTATCCTAACCTCCTCCTCCTCATCCATTATAGAGGGAGACAGAAACATAGACAGACAGACATGCACAAACACACACACACTAGCCTCCTCCTTCTCTTCCAATAGGTAGATAGGTAGATAGACAAACTAACCTCCTCCTCCAACAGACACACAAGTAAAAAGTCACACTTGGCTCCTGCTATGCCTCCACTTGATAGATAGATAGATAGATAGATAGATAGATAGATAGATAGATAGATAGGCAGGCCAATAGAGAGACCTACTCGCCGGCTGCTCCTCCGTTAGGTAAAACGACAGACACACACGTAGACTAGCCCCTCCCATTCTTCAGTATCTAGGCAGTCAGGCTGGTAGTCAGACAGACACACAATCTAGACATGGGTGTTCTGGGGAAGGGGTTTGACGGAAGCGACTGGGGAATAGGGTGCCACTGTCGAGCTAGAGGATATTCTCCCATGTCCCTAGCTGCCTTGCCTGGAGGAGGCATCTGCTCCCCCAAGTTCACCGGACTCAAACCTTTAAAGTCGCCCTGCTCCTGGGAGCGGGCGTGGTGAGGTCAGGGGAAGAGGTCGGCAGCAGAGGCGGAGACAGAGGCTGCACAGCAGCAAACGGGGATGCCTCGGCGGCTTGGTCATTTTCCTCCGAACTCCACCTCTTCTGCCCTCGGGGCGGCCTCTGCTAACCCAGGTTTCCGGGATTTAGTTCTCCTTGTCAGCCAGGTCCTGGGATGCTGGTGAGGTGACTTCAGAGGACAGGGACGTCGTGGGGAGCGGACTGCCTCTGATCAGCCGATCAGTTTGCTCCCATCTCCACAGCGGCCTGGCCTGGGAGCGGCCTCTCCTGCCCCAGGTTCACCGTATGCATGTTTCCATGTCAGCGTCCGCCCTGGAGGCAGGCGCGGTGCGATCAGGGGCTGCAGTGAGTAGTCGGGGCTGCCCCACCGAGCCCCTGTTATTGCTCAGATCTCCCCCTTGGCCGGTTCTAGGGTTGATCTCTGCTACCCTAGGTACACGAGGTGCACATCTTTGCGTTTCCCGGCTCCCGGGAGGCGGGCAGGGGTGGCCTGTGGGCGGGGCGGGGGCGGGGCTGGGGCGGGGCGGTGGCGGAAACCAAGAGGGCAGAAGCAGGAGGCATGGGCTGCCCAGGCAAGCCTGTGGGTTTCTATCCAGTGTCCCCCTCAGCCTGCAGTTGGGGCGTTGGGGCGCCCCCTGCTGCTTCAGGGTGGCAATTGCCATCCCCCCAGGTGGCACGAATACTGGGATTCTTCCTACAGTAGACACACAGAGAGACAAAGAAATAGACAGACAGACACACTAGCCTCTTCCTCCATTTAGAAACAGCCATATATCCTAACCTCCTGCTCTTCATCCATTAAATAGTTAGAAAGATACATACATACTCAGACACACACACACACACACACACACACACACACACACGCCCCCCCACACACAAACTCTAGCCTCCTCCTGGTCATAAATTACTCAGGTTCATAGACACACTAATCTCCTCCTCCATTAGATAATACTTAGACAAACTTAATAGACTATTTATCTTCCTCCATTAGATACATAGTCAGTGAGATTGATGGATACACACACAAGCCTCTACCTACACATGCTAGAGAGACACACAGATAGCCAGACACACGGGCCTCCTCCTTCTACTCGATTAGATATAAGCTCATACATGGATATCTTATATATAAACAGACACACAGACAGAAATACTAGCCTTCTCCTCCTCCATTAGATGCATATAAAGACTCATAGACTGGCACAGTAGCCTCCTTCCCCTTTACTTACAGATACATAGTAGACAGACCCGCACGCAAACACGCACACGCACACACACTGCCCCCCTCCGCTTGCTCAAATAGGTAGATAGGTAGATAGATACATTAACCTCCTCCTTCAACAGACAAAAAAATAAAAGACACACAAGCCTACTCCTAAGCCTCACATAGATAGGGAGATAGAGAGATAGAGAGATACATAGATATATATGCAGGCAAGGAGATAGACATGCTAGTCTCCTCTTCCTCCGTTAGATAAACAGACAGACACACACATAGAGTAGCCTCTCCCATCCTGCAATAGATAGGCAGTTAGGCTGGAAGTCAGACAAACAGACTCACTAGAGGCAGGGTGCGGTCTGGGTTGGGGTCGGCGGCGGTGACAGGGAATTAGGATGCCCCTGGCGAGACAGAGGATTTTCTCCCTTGTCCCTAGCTGCCTTGTCTGGGGGGGCCTCCGCTCCTTCAGATTCGTAGGACTCTGCCCGCCTGCCGCCGGGCCTGCTCCCCTGGCGAAGGCGTGGTGAAGGCCTGGGAAGAGATTGGGGACAGAGGAGAGGCAGCACAGCAGTTAAGGGGCATGCCTCGGCGACTTGGTCATTTTGCTCCCATCTCCCCATCTCCTGGGCTCTGGGCAGCATCTACTTCCCAGGTTTGCGGGAGTTAAGTCTTCTTGTCAGCCAGGTCATGGGATGATGGTGAGGTGAGTTCACGGGACAGTTACGTACCAGGGAGTGGACTGCCCAGGTTGAGACGATCAGTTTGCTCACATCTATACAGGGGCTTGGGCTGGGGGCGGTATCTCCTGCCCCAGATTCACAGAATGAATGTTTCCAGGTCCACCTGCCCCCTGGAGGCAGGCGTTCTACGGACAGAGGCTGCAGTGAGGAGGCGGGGCTGCCCCACCCAGCCCCTGTATCAGCTATCATCTCCTCCTTGGCGGTCCAGGGGTCCGTCTCTGGTACCCTGGTACAAGAGGTTAACTCATGTTTTGGCAAGAACCCGGGAGGCGGGCGAGGGGTGGTCAAGGGGCGGGGAGGGGGCGGTGCGGTGGTGGCCAAAGGGAACAAAGAAGCTGGGGCCAAGGGTGGCTAGACAAGCCTGTGAACTTCCAACCTGCGGCAAACTCAGACTGCAGTTGGGGCGCCCCCTGCTGCTTCAGGGTGGCAATTGCCATCCCCCCAGGTGGCACGAATACTGGGATTCTTCCTACAGTAGACACACAGAGAGACAAAGAAATAGACAGACAGACACACTAGCCTCTTCCTCCATTTAGAAACAGCCATATATCCTAACCTCCTCTTCCTCATGCATTCTATAGGTAGACACATACATACATAGGCAGACACCCACAGACACACACATACACACACTGGCGTCCTACTTCTCCTCACTTAATTAGGTAGTGAGACACACTAATCTCCTCCTCCATTAGATAATAGATCGAGAAACGCAATAGACTCTTCCTCATCCTCCATTAGATAGATAGTGAGATTGACTGATAAACACACTAGCCTCTTTGTTCTCCTGTAGAGGGACAGACAGATAGCCAGACACTTTGGAATCCTTCTTCTTCTCCATTAGATAATAATACAGACAGACTCACAGACACACAGACAGACATACACACTACTCTTCTCCTCCCCTGAGAGTCAGAGAGATAGACACTGTAGCCTCCTTCTTCTCGATTAGATAAACGTACATATATAGATATCTGTTACAGTGACAGAGAGACAGACATACTAGCTTACTCCCCCTCCATTAGATGCACACATAGACTGATACAAATATACAGTAGAATACCCCCCTTGACTTTCCGGTTCATTGATACACAGACCCGCACGCACACACAGACACACAGACACACACACACACACACACACACACACACACACACACACGGTAGCCTCCTCCTCTTCCTCAAATTCGAAGTTATGTAGATAGACACACTAACCTACTCCTCCAATACACAGACACATAAAAAGGCACACTAGCCTATAGGTATGCCTCCTTTAGATAGATAGGTAGTTAGGTAGATAGATAGATAGATAGATAGATAGATAGATAGATAGATAGATAGATAGATAGATAGATAGATAGAAAGATAGATACATAGGCAGGCAGGAAGATACAGAGACATACAAGTCTCCTCCTCCTCCGTTAGATAAGCAGACGGGCACACACATAGGCTAGCCTCTCCCATCCTCCTCTAGGCAGGCAGTCAGACAGACAGACACACTAGCGTCGGGGTGCGGTCTGTGGACAGGGATCAGCAGCGTTGACCAGGGGCAGGAGTGCCACTGGCGAGTCATAGCGTTTTATCCCATGTCCCACCCTGCCTTGCCTGGGGGTGGCATCCGCTCCCCCAAGTTCACCGGACTCAGACATTTGAAGTCTCCCTGCTTTGGGAGCGGGCGTGCTGAGGTCAGGGGAAGAGTTCAGCGGCAGATATGGAGGCGGCACAGCAGCTAAGGGGGATGCCTCGGGGAGTCGATCATTTTCCTACCATCTCCCCCTCTCCTGGCCTCGGGATGTCCTCTGCTACCCCAGGTGTGCGGGATTTAATTCTCCTTGTCAGCCAGGTCCTGGGAGGCTGCTGCGGTGATCTCTGGGTACAGGGACGTTGAGGGGAGCAGACTACATCGGGTGAGCCGATCAGGTTGCTCCCATCTCCACAAGGGCCTGGCCTGGAAACGGGCTCTCCTGCCCCGGGTTCACAGTATCCATGTTTCCATGTCAGCCTTCGCCCCGAAGGCGGGCCCGGTGTGATAAGGGGCTGCAGTGAGGAGGCGGGTCTGCCCCACCGAGCCCCTGTATTTGCTCAGATCTCCCCCTTGGCCGGTCCTAGGGTTGGTTTCTGCTACCCTAGGTACTCGAGGTGCACATCTCTGTGTTTTCCGGCTCCCGTGAAGCGGGTGTGGGGTGGGGCGCGGCGGGGGTCGGGCTGGGGCTTGGCGCGCGCAGCTATAGAAAGAGCAGAAGCGGCAGGCACGGGCTGCCCTGGCAAGCCTGTGGGTTCCCATCCATTGTCCCCCTCAGACTGCAATGGGGGCACCCTCTGTTGCTTCAGGGTGGCAATTGCCATCCCTCCAGGTGAGTCGAATACTGAGAGGCTTCCTCCATTAGACAGACAGAGAGACAAATAAATAGACAGTCAGACACACTAGCGTCTTCCTCCATTTAGACACAGCCATCTATCCTAACCTCCTCCTCCTCATCCATTATAGAGGGAGACAGAAACATAGACAGACAGACATGCACAAACACACACACACTAGCCTCCTCCTTCTCTTCCAATAGGTAGATAGGTAGATAGACAAACTAACCTCCTCCTCCAACAGACACACAAGTAAAAAGTCACACTTGGCTCCTGCTATGCCTCCACTTGATAGATAGATAGATAGATAGATAGATAGATAGATAGATAGATAGATAGATAGATAGGCAGGCCAATAGAGAGACCTACTCGCCGGCTGCTCCTCCGTTAGGTAAAACGACAGACACACACGTAGACTAGCCCCTCCCATTCTTCAGTATCTAGGCAGTCAGGCTGGTAGTCAGACAGACACACAATCTAGACATGGGTGTTCTGGGGAAGGGGTTTGACGGAAGCGACTGGGGAATAGGGTGCCACTGTCGAGCTAGAGGATATTCTCCCATGTCCCTAGCTGCCTTGCCTGGAGGAGGCATCTGCTCCCCCAAGTTCACCGGACTCAAACCTTTAAAGTCGCCCTGCTCCTGGGAGCGGGCGTGGTGAGGTCAGGGGAAGAGGTCGGCAGCAGAGGCGGAGACAGAGGCTGCACAGCAGCAAACGGGGATGCCTCGGCGGCTTGGTCATTTTCCTCCGAACTCCACCTCTTCTGCCCTCGGGGCGGCCTCTGCTAACCCAGGTTTCCGGGATTTAGTTCTCCTTGTCAGCCAGGTCCTGGGATGCTGGTGAGGTGACTTCAGAGGACAGGGACGTCGTGGGGAGCGGACTGCTTCTGATCAGCCGATCAGTTTGCTCCCATCTCCACAGCGGCCTGGCCTGGGAGCGGCCTCTCCTGCCCCAGGTTCACCGTATGCATGTTTCCATGTCAGCGTCCGCCCTGGAGGCAGGCGCGGTGCGATCAGGGGCTGCAGTGAGTAGTCGGGGCTGCCCCACCGAGCCCCTGTTATTGCTCAGATCTCCCCCTTGGCCGGTTCTAGGGTTGATCTCTGCTACCCTAGGTACACGAGGTGCACATCTTTGCGTTTCCCGGCTCCCGGGAGGCGGGCAGGGGTGGCCTGTGGGCGGGGCGGGGGCGGGGCTGGGGCGGGGCGGTGGCGGAAACCAAGAGGGCAGAAGCAGGAGGCATGGGCTGCCCAGGCAAGCCTGTGGGTTTCTATCCAGTGTCCCCCTCAGCCTGCAGTTGGGGCGTTGGGGCGCCCTCTGCTGCTTCAGGGTGGCAATTGCCATCCCCCCAGGTGGCACGAATACTGGGATTCTTCCTACAGTAGACACACAGAGAGACAAAGAAATAGACAGACAGACACACTAGCCTCTTCCTCCATTTAGAAACAGCCATATATCCTAACCTCCTGCTCTTCATCCATTAAATAGTTAGAAAGATACATACATACTCAGACACACACACACACACACACACACACACACACACACACACACACGCCCCCCCCCCCACAAACTCTAGCCTCCTCCTGGTCATAAATTACTCAGGTTCATAGACACACTAATCTCCTCCTCCATTAGATAATACTTAGACAAACTTAATAGACTATTTATCTTCCTCCATTAGATACATAGTCAGTGAGATTGATGGATACACACACAAGCCTCTACCTACACATGCTAGAGAGACACACAGATAGCCAGACACACGGGCCTCCTCCTTCTACTCGATTAGATATAAGCTCATACATGGATATCTTATATATAAACAGACACACAGACAGAAATACTAGCCTTCTCCTCCTCCATTAGATGCATATAAAGACTCATAGACTGGCACAGTAGCCTCCTTCCCCTTTACTTACAGATACATAGTAGACAGACCCGCACGCAAACACGCACACGCACACACACTGCCCCCCTCCGCTTGCTCAAATAGGTAGATAGGTAGATAGATACATTAACCTCCTCCTTCAACAGACAAAAAAATAAAAGACACACAAGCCTACTCCTAAGCCTCACATAGATAGAGAGATAGAGAGATAGAGAGATAGAGAGATACATAGATATATATGCAGGCAAGGAGATAGACATGCTAGTCTCCTCTTCCTCCGTTAGATAAACAGACAGACACACACATAGAGTAGCCTCTCCCATCCTGCAATAGATAGGCAGTTAGGCTGGAAGTCAGACAAACAGACTCACTAGAGGCAGGGTGCGGTCTGGGTTGGGGTCGGCGGCGGTGACAGGGAATTAGGATGCCCCTGGCGAGACAGAGGATTTTCTCCCTTGTCCCTAGCTGCCTTGTCTGGGGGGGCCTCCGCTCCTTCAGATTCGTAGGACTCTGCCCGCCTGCCGCCGGGCCTGCTCCCCTGGCGAAGGCGTGGTGAAGGCCTGGGAAGAGATTGGGGACAGAGGAGAGGCAGCACAGCAGTTAAGGGGCATGCCTCGGCGACTTGGTCATTTTGCTCCCATCTCCCCATCTCCTGGGCTCTGGGCAGCATCTACTTCCCAGGTTTGCGGGAGTTAAGTCTTCTTGTCAGCCAGGTCATGGGATGATGGTGAGGTGAGTTCACGGGACAGTTACGTACCAGGGAGTGGACTGCCCAGGTTGAGACGATCAGTTTGCTCACATCTATACAGGGGCTTGGGCTGGGGGCGGTATCTCCTGCCCCAGATTCACAGAATGAATGTTTCCAGGTCCACCTGCCCCCTGGAGGCAGGCGTTCTACGGACAGAGGCTGCAGTGAGGAGGCGGGGCTGCCCCACCCAGCCCCTGTATCAGCTATCATCTCCTCCTTGGCGGTCCAGGGGTCCGTCTCTGGTACCCTGGTACAAGAGGTTAACTCATGTTTTGGCAAGAACCCGGGAGGCGGGCGAGGGGTGGTCAAGGGGCGGGGAGGGGGCGGTGCGGTGGTGGCCAAAGGGAACAAAGAAGCTGGGGCCAAGGGTGGCTAGACAAGCCTGTGAACTTCCAACCTGCGGCAAACTCAGACTGCAGTTGGGGCGCCCCCTGCTGCTTCAGGGTGGCAATTGCCATCCCCCCAGGTGGCACGAATACTGGGATTCTTCCTACAGTAGACACACAGAGAGACAAAGAAATAGACAGACAGACACACTAGCCTCTTCCTCCATTTAGAAACAGCCATATATCCTAACCTCCTCTTCCTCATGCATTCTATAGGTAGACACATACATACATAGGCAGACACCCACAGACACACACATACACACACTGGCGTCCTACTTCTCCTCACTTAATTAGGTAGTGAGACACACTAATCTCCTCCTCCATTAGATAATAGATCGAGAAACGCAATAGACTCTTCCTCATCCTCCATTAGATAGATAGTGAGATTGACTGATAAACACACTAGCCTCTTTGTTCTCCTGTAGAGGGACAGACAGATAGCCAGACACTTTGGAATCCTTCTTCTTCTCCATTAGATAATAATACAGACAGACTCACAGACACACAGACAGACATACACACTACTCTTCTCCTCCCCTGAGAGTCAGAGAGATAGACACTGTAGCCTCCTTCTTCTCGATTAGATAAACGTACATATATAGATATCTGTTACAGTGACAGAGAGACAGACATACTAGCTTACTCCCCCTCCATTAGATGCACACATAGACTGATACAAATATACAGTAGAATACCCCCCTTGACTTTCCGGTTCATTGATACACAGACCCGCACGCACACACAGACACACACACAGACACACACACACACACACACACACACACACACACGGTAGCCTCCTCCTCTTCCTCAAATTCGAAGTTATGTAGATAGACACACTAACCTACTCCTCCAATACACAGACACATAAAAAGGCACACTAGCCTATAGGTATGCCTCCTTTAGATAGATAGGTAGTTAGGTAGATAGATAGATAGATAGATAGATAGATAGATAGATAGATAGATAGATAGATAGAAAGATAGATACATAGGCAGGCAGGAAGATACAGAGACATACAAGTCTCCTCCTCCTCCGTTAGATAAGCAGACGGGCACACACATAGGCTAGCCTCTCCCATCCTCCTCTAGGCAGGCAGTCAGACAGACAGACACACTAGCGTCGGGGTGCGGTCTGTGGACAGGGATCAGCAGCGTTGACCAGGGGCAGGAGTGCCACTGGCGAGTCATAGCGTTTTATCCCATGTCCCACCCTGCCTTGCCTGGGGGTGGCATCCGCTCCCCCAAGTTCACCGGACTCAGACATTTGAAGTCTCCCTGCTTTGGGAGCGGGCGTGCTGAGGTCAGGGGAAGAGTTCAGCGGCAGATATGGAGGCGGCACAGCAGCTAAGGGGGATGCCTCGGGGAGTCGATCATTTTCCTACCATCTCCCCCTCTCCTGGCCTCGGGATGTCCTCTGCTACCCCAGGTGTGCGGGATTTAATTCTCCTTGTCAGCCAGGTCCTGGGAGGCTGCTGCGGTGATCTCTGGGTACAGGGACGTTGAGGGGAGCAGACTACATCGGGTGAGCCGATCAGGTTGCTCCCATCTCCACAAGGGCCTGGCCTGGAAACGGGCTCTCCTGCCCCGGGTTCACAGTATCCATGTTTCCATGTCAGCCTTCGCCCCGAAGGCGGGCCCGGTGTGATAAGGGGCTGCAGTGAGGAGGCGGGTCTGCCCCACCGAGCCCCTGTATTTGCTCAGATCTCCCCCTTGGCCGGTCCTAGGGTTGGTTTCTGCTACCCTAGGTACTCGAGGTGCACATCTCTGTGTTTTCCGGCTCCCGTGAAGCGGGTGTGGGGTGGGGCGCGGCGGGGGTCGGGCTGGGGCTTGGCGCGCGCAGCTATAGAAAGAGCAGAAGCGGCAGGCACGGGCTGCCCTGGCAAGCCTGTGGGTTCCCATCCATTGTCCCCCTCAGACTGCAATGGGGGCACCCTCTGTTGCTTCAGGGTGGCAATTGCCATCCCTCCAGGTGAGTCGAATACTGAGAGGCTTCCTCCATTAGACAGACAGAGAGACAAATAAATAGACAGTCAGACACACTAGCGTCTTCCTCCATTTAGACACAGCCATCTATCCTAACCTCCTCCTCCTCATCCATTATAGAGGGAGACAGAAACATAGACAGACAGACATGCACAAACACACACACACTAGCCTCCTCCTTCTCTTCCAATAGGTAGATAGGTAGATAGACAAACTAACCTCCTCCTCCAACAGACACACAAGTAAAAAGTCACACTTGGCTCCTGCTATGCCTCCACTTGATAGATAGATAGATAGATAGATAGATAGATAGATAGATAGATAGATAGGCAGGCCAATAGAGAGACCTACTCGCCGGCTGCTCCTCCGTTAGGTAAAACGACAGACACACACGTAGACTAGCCCCTCCCATTCTTCAGTATCTAGGCAGTCAGGCTGGTAGTCAGACAGACACACAATCTAGACATGGGTGTTCTGGGGAAGGGGTTTGACGGAAGCGACTGGGGAATAGGGTGCCACTGTCGAGCTAGAGGATATTCTCCCATGTCCCTAGCTGCCTTGCCTGGAGGAGGCATCTGCTCCCCCAAGTTCACCGGACTCAAACCTTTAAAGTCGCCCTTCTCCTGGGAGCGGGCGTGGTGAGGTCAGGGGAAGAGGTCGGCAGCAGAGGCGGAGACAGAGGCTGCACAGCAGCAAACGGGGATGCCTCGGCGGCTTGGTCATTTTCCTCCGAACTCCACCTCTTCTGCCCTCGGGGCGGCCTCTGCTAACCCAGGTTTCCGGGATTTAGTTCTCCTTGTCAGCCAGGTCCTGGGATGCTGGTGAGGTGACTTCAGAGGACAGGGACGTCGTGGGGAGCGGACTGCTTCTGATCAGCCGATCAGTTTGCTCCCATCTCCACAGCGGCCTGGCCTGGGAGCGGCCTCTCCTGCCCCAGGTTCACCGTATGCATGTTTCCATGTCAGCGTCCGCCCTGGAGGCAGGCGCGGTGCGATCAGGGGCTGCAGTGAGTAGTCGGGGCTGCCCCACCGAGCCCCTGTTATTGCTCAGATCTCCCCCTTGGCCGGTTCTAGGGTTGATCTCTGCTACCCTAGGTACACGAGGTGCACATCTTTGCGTTTCCCGGCTCCCGGGAGGCGGGCAGGGGTGGCCTGTGGGCGGGGCGGGGGCGGGGCTGGGGCGGGGCGGTGGCGGAAACCAAGAGGGCAGAAGCAGGAGGCATGGGCTGCCCAGGCAAGCCTGTGGGTTTCTATCCAGTGTCCCCCTCAGCCTGCAGTTGGGGCGTTGGGGCGCCCTCTGCTGCTTCAGGGTGGCAATTGCCATCCCCCCAGGTGGCACGAATACTGGGATTCTTCCTACAGTAGACACACAGAGAGACAAAGAAATAGACAGACAGACACACTAGCCTCTTCCTCCGTTTAGAAACAGCCATATATCCTAACCTCCTGCTCTTCATCCATTAAATAGTTAGAAAGATACATACATACTCAGACACACACACACACACACACACACACACACACACACACACGCCCCCCCCCACACAAACTCTAGCCTCCTCCTGGTCATAAATTACTCAGGTTCATAGACACACTAATCTCCTCCTCCATTAGATAATACTTAGACAAACTTAATAGACTATTTATCTTCCTCCATTAGATACATAGTCAGTGAGATTGATGGATACACACACAAGCCTCTACCTACACATGCTAGAGAGACACACAGATAGCCAGACACACGGGCCTCCTCCTTCTACTCGATTAGATATAAGCTCATACATGGATATCTTATATATAAACAGACACACAGACAGAAATACTAGCCTTCTCCTCCTCCATTAGATGCATATAAAGACTCATAGACTGGCACAGTAGCCTCCTTCCCCTTTACTTACAGATACATAGTAGACAGACCCGCACGCAAACACGCACACGCACACACACTGCCCCCCTCCGCTTGCTCAAATAGGTAGATAGGTAGATAGATACATTAACCTCCTCCTTCAACAGACAAAAAAATAAAAGACACACAAGCCTACTCCTAAGCCTCACATAGATAGAGAGATAGAGAGATAGAGAGATAGAGAGATACATAGATATATATGCAGGCAAGGAGATAGACATGCTAGTCTCCTCTTCCTCCGTTAGATAAACAGACAGACACACACATAGAGTAGCCTCTCCCATCCTGCAATAGATAGGCAGTTAGGCTGGAAGTCAGACAAACAGACTCACTAGAGGCAGGGTGCGGTCTGGGTTGGGGTCGGCGGCGGTGACAGGGAATTAGGATGCCCCTGGCGAGACAGAGGATTTTCTCCCTTGTCCCTAGCTGCCTTGTCTGGGGGGGCCTCCGCTCCTTCAGATTCGTAGGACTCTGCCCGCCTGCCGCCGGGCCTGCTCCCCTGGCGAAGGCGTGGTGAAGGCCTGGGAAGAGATTGGGGACAGAGGAGAGGCAGCACAGCAGTTAAGGGGCATGCCTCGGCGACTTGGTCATTTTGCTCCCATCTCCCCATCTCCTGGGCTCTGGGCAGCATCTACATCCCAGGTTTGCGGGAGTTAAGTCTTCTTGTCAGCCAGGTCATGGGATGATGGTGAGGTGAGTTCACGGGACAGTTACGTACCAGGGAGTGGACTGCCCAGGTTGAGACGATCAGTTTGCTCACATCTATACAGGGGCTTGGGCTGGGGGCGGTATCTCCTGCCCCAGATTCACAGAATGAATGTTTCCAGGTCCACCTGCCCCCTGGAGGCAGGCGTTCTACGGACAGAGGCTGCAGTGAGGAGGCGGGGCTGCCCCACCCAGCCCCTGTATCAGCTATCATCTCCTCCTTGGCGGTCCAGGGGTCCGTCTCTGGTACCCTGGTACAAGAGGTTAACTCATGTTTTGGCAAGAACCCGGGAGGCGGGCGAGGGGTGGTCAAGGGGCGGGGAGGGGGCGGTGCGGTGGTGGCCAAAGGGAACAAAGAAGCTGGGGCCAAGGGTGGCTAGACAAGCCTGTGAACTTCCAACCTGCGGCAAACTCAGACTGCAGTTGGGGCGCCCCCTGCTGCTTCAGGGTGGCAATTGCCATCCCCCCAGGTGGCACGAATACTGGGATTCTTCCTACAGTAGACACACAGAGAGACAAAGAAATAGACAGACAGACACACTAGCCTCTTCCTCCATTTAGAAACAGCCATATATCCTAACCTCCTCTTCCTCATGCATTCTATAGGTAGACACATACATACATAGGCAGACACCCACAGACACACACATACACACACTGGCGTCCTACTTCTCCTCACTTAATTAGGTAGTGAGACACACTAATCTCCTCCTCCATTAGATAATAGATCGAGAAACGCAATAGACTCTTCCTCATCCTCCATTAGATAGATAGTGAGATTGACTGATAAACACACTAGCCTCTTTGTTCTCCTGTAGAGGGACAGACAGATAGCCAGACACTTTGGAATCCTTCTTCTTCTCCATTAGATAATAATACAGACAGACTCACAGACACACAGACAGACATACACACTACTCTTCTCCTCCCCTGAGAGTCAGAGAGATAGACACTGTAGCCTCCTTCTTCTCGATTAGATAAACGTACATATATAGATATCTGTTACAGTGACAGAGAGACAGACATACTAGCTTACTCCCCCTCCATTAGATGCACACATAGACTGATACAAATATACAGTAGAATACCCCCCTTGACTTTCCGGTTCATTGATACACAGACCCGCACGCACACACAGACACACAGACACACACACACACACACACACACACACACACACGGTAGCCTCCTCCTCTTCCTCAAATTCGAAGTTATGTAGATAGACACACTAACCTACTCCTCCAATACACAGACACATAAAAAGGCACACTAGCCTATAGGTATGCCTCCTTTAGATAGATAGGTAGTTAGGTAGATAGATAGATAGATAGATAGATAGATAGATAGATAGATAGATAGAAAGATAGATACATAGGCAGGCAGGAAGATACAGAGACATACAAGTCTCCTCCTCCTCCGTTAGATAAGCAGACGGGCACACACATAGGCTAGCCTCTCCCATCCTCCTCTAGGCAGGCAGTCAGACAGACAGACACACTAGCGTCGGGGTGCGGTCTGTGGACAGGGATCAGCAGCGTTGACCAGGGGCAGGAGTGCCACTGGCGAGTCATAGCGTTTTATCCCATGTCCCACCCTGCCTTGCCTGGGGGTGGCATCCGCTCCCCCAAGTTCACCGGACTCAGACATTTGAAGTCTCCCTGCTTTGGGAGCGGGCGTGCTGAGGTCAGGGGAAGAGTTCAGCGGCAGATATGGAGGCGGCACAGCAGCTAAGGGGGATGCCTCGGGGAGTCGATCATTTTCCTACCATCTCCCCCTCTCCTGGCCTCGGGATGTCCTCTGCTACCCCAGGTGTGCGGGATTTAATTCTCCTTGTCAGCCAGGTCCTGGGAGGCTGCTGCGGTGATCTCTGGGTACAGGGACGTTGAGGGGAGCAGACTACATCGGGTGAGCCGATCAGGTTGCTCCCATCTCCACAAGGGCCTGGCCTGGAAACGGGCTCTCCTGCCCCGGGTTCACAGTATCCATGTTTCCATGTCAGCCTTCGCCCCGAAGGCGGGCCCGGTGTGATAAGGGGCTGCAGTGAGGAGGCGGGTCTGCCCCACCGAGCCCCTGTATTTGCTCAGATCTCCCCCTTGGCCGGTCCTAGGGTTGGTTTCTGCTACCCTAGGTACTCGAGGTGCACATCTCTGTGTTTTCTGGCTCCCGTGAAGCGGGTGTGGGGTGGGGCGCGGCGGGGGTCGGGCTGGGGCTTGGCGCGCGCAGCTATAGAAAGAGCAGAAGCGGCAGGCACGGGCTGCCCTGGCAAGCCTGTGGGTTCCCATCCATTGTCCCCCTCAGACTGCAATGGGGGCACCCTCTGTTGCTTCAGGGTGGCAATTGCCATCCCTCCAGGTGAGTCGAATACTGAGAGGCTTCCTCCATTAGACAGACAGAGAGACAAATAAATAGACAGTCAGACACACTAGCGTCTTCCTCCATTTAGACACAGCCATCTATCCTAACCTCCTCCTCCTCATCCATTATAGAGGGAGACAGAAACATAGACAGACAGACATGCACAAACACACACACACTAGCCTCCTCCTTCTCTTCCAATAGGTAGATAGGTAGATAGACAAACTAACCTCCTCCTCCAACAGACACACAAGTAAAAAGTCACACTTGGCTCCTGCTATGCCTCCACTTGATAGATAGATAGATAGATAGATAGATAGATAGATAGATAGATAGGCAGGCCAATAGAGAGACCTACTCGCCGGCTGCTCCTCCGTTAGGTAAAACGACAGACACACACGTAGACTAGCCCCTCCCATTCTTCAGTATCTAGGCAGTCAGGCTGGTAGTCAGACAGACACACAATCTAGACATGGGTGTTCTGGGGAAGGGGTTTGACGGAAGCGACTGGGGAATAGGGTGCCACTGTCGAGCTAGAGGATATTCTCCCATGTCCCTAGCTGCCTTGCCTGGAGGAGGCATCTGCTCCCCCAAGTTCACCGGACTCAAACCTTTAAAGTCGCCCTGCTCCTGGGAGCGGGCGTGGTGAGGTCAGGGGAAGAGGTCGGCAGCAGAGGCGGAGACAGAGGCTGCACAGCAGCAAACGGGGATGCCTCGGCGGCTTGGTCATTTTCCTCCGAACTCCACCTCTTCTGCCCTCGGGGCGGCCTCTGCTAACCCAGGTTTCCGGGATTTAGTTCTCCTTGTCAGCCAGGTCCTGGGATGCTGGTGAGGTGACTTCAGAGGACAGGGACGTCGTGGGGAGCGGACTGCCTCTGATCAGCCGATCAGTTTGCTCCCATCTCCACAGCGGCCTGGCCTGGGAGCGGCCTCTCCTGCCCCAGGTTCACCGTATGCATGTTTCCATGTCAGCGTCCGCCCTGGAGGCAGGCGCGGTGCGATCAGGGGCTGCAGTGAGTAGTCGGGGCTGCCCCACCGAGCCCCTGTTATTGCTCAGATCTCCCCCTTGGCCGGTTCTAGGGTTGATCTCTGCTACCCTAGGTACACGAGGTGCACATCTTTGCGTTTCCCGGCTCCCGGGAGGCGGGCAGGGGTGGCCTGTGGGCGGGGCGGGGGCGGGGCTGGGGCGGGGCGGTGGCGGAAACCAAGAGGGCAGAAGCAGGAGGCATGGGCTGCCCAGGCAAGCCTGTGGGTTTCTATCCAGTGTCCCCCTCAGCCTGCAGTTGGGGCGTTGGGGCGCCCCCTGCTGCTTCAGGGTGGCAATTGCCATCCCCCCAGGTGGCACGAATACTGGGATTCTTCCTACAGTAGACACACAGAGAGACAAAGAAATAGACAGACAGACACACTAGCCTCTTCCTCCATTTAGAAACAGCCATATATCCTAACCTCCTGCTCTTCATCCATTAAATAGTTAGAAAGATACATACATACTCAGACACACACACACACACACACACACACACACACACACACACACACACACGCCCCCCCCCACACAAACTCTAGCCTCCTCCTGGTCATAAATTACTCAGGTTCATAGACACACTAATCTCCTCCTCCATTAGATAATACTTAGACAAACTTAATAGACTATTTATCTTCCTCCATTAGATACATAGTCAGTGAGATTGATGGATACACACACAAGCCTCTACCTACACATGCTAGAGAGACACACAGATAGCCAGACACACGGGCCTCCTCCTTCTACTCGATTAGATATAAGCTCATACATGGATATCTTATATATAAACAGACACACAGACAGAAATACTAGCCTTCTCCTCCTCCATTAGATGCATATAAAGACTCATAGACTGGCACAGTAGCCTCCTTCCCCTTTACTTACAGATACATAGTAGACAGACCCGCACGCAAACACGCACACGCACACACACTGCCCCCCTCCGCTTGCTCAAATAGGTAGATAGGTAGATAGATACATTAACCTCCTCCTTCAACAGACAAAAAAATAAAAGACACACAAGCCTACTCCTAAGCCTCACATAGATAGAGAGATAGAGAGATAGAGAGATACATAGATATATATGCAGGCAAGGAGATAGACATGCTAGTCTCCTCTTCCTCCGTTAGATAAACAGACAGACACACACATAGAGTAGCCTCTCCCATCCTGCAATAGATAGGCAGTTAGGCTGGAAGTCAGACAAACAGACTCACTAGAGGCAGGGTGCGGTCTGGGTTGGGGTCGGCGGCGGTGACAGGGAATTAGGATGCCCCTGGCGAGACAGAGGATTTTCTCCCTTGTCCCTAGCTGCCTTGTCTGGGGGGGCCTCCGCTCCTTCAGATTCGTAGGACTCTGCCCGCCTGCCGCCGGGCCTGCTCCCCTGGCGAAGGCGTGGTGAAGGCCTGGGAAGAGATTGGGGACAGAGGAGAGGCAGCACAGCAGTTAAGGGGCATGCCTCGGCGACTTGGTCATTTTGCTCCCATCTCCCCATCTCCTGGGCTCTGGGCAGCATCTACTTCCCAGGTTTGCGGGAGTTAAGTCTTCTTGTCAGCCAGGTCATGGGATGATGGTGAGGTGAGTTCACGGGACAGTTACGTACCAGGGAGTGGACTGCCCAGGTTGAGACGATCAGTTTGCTCACATCTATACAGGGGCTTGGGCTGGGGGCGGTATCTCCTGCCCCAGATTCACAGAATGAATGTTTCCAGGTCCACCTGCCCCCTGGAGGCAGGCGTTCTACGGACAGAGGCTGCAGTGAGGAGGCGGGGCTGCCCCACCCAGCCCCTGTATCAGCTATCATCTCCTCCTTGGCGGTCCAGGGGTCCGTCTCTGGTACCCTGGTACAAGTGGTTAACTCATGTTTTGGCAAGAACCCGGGAGGCGGGCGAGGGGTGGTCAAGGGGCGGGGAGGGGGCGGTGCGGTGGTGGCCAAAGGGAACAAAGAAGCTGGGGCCAAGGGTGGCTAGACAAGCCTGTGAACTTCCAACCTGCGGCAAACTCAGACTGCAGTTGGGGCGCCCCCTGCTGCTTCAGGGTGGCAATTGCCATCCCCCCAGGTGGCACGAATACTGGGATTCTTCCTACAGTAGACACACAGAGAGACAAAGAAATAGACAGACAGACACACTAGCCTCTTCCTCCATTTAGAAACAGCCATATATCCTAACCTCCTCTTCCTCATGCATTCTATAGGTAGACACATACATACATAGGCAGACACCCACAGACACACACATACACACACTGGCGTCCTACTTCTCCTCACTTAATTAGGTAGTGAGACACACTAATCTCCTCCTCCATTAGATAATAGATCGAGAAACGCAATAGACTCTTCCTCATCCTCCATTAGATAGATAGTGAGATTGACTGATAAACACACTAGCCTCTTTGTTCTCCTGTAGAGGGACAGACAGATAGCCAGACACTTTGGAATCCTTCTTCTTCTCCATTAGATAATAATACAGACAGACTCACAGACACACAGACAGACATACACACTACTCTTCTCCTCCCCTGAGAGTCAGAGAGATAGACACTGTAGCCTCCTTCTTCTCGATTAGATAAACGTACATATATAGATATCTGTTACAGTGACAGAGAGACAGACATACTAGCTTACTCCCCCTCCAATAGATGCACACATAGACTGATACAAATATACAGTAGAATACCCCCCTTGACTTTCCGGTTCATTGATACACAGACCCGCACGCACACACAGACACACAGACACACACACACACACACACACACACACACACACGGTAGCCTCCTCCTCTTCCTCAAATTCGAAGTTATGTAGATAGACACACTAACCTACTCCTCCAATACACAGACACATAAAAAGGCACACTAGCCTATAGGTATGCCTCCTTTAGATAGATAGGTAGTTAGGTAGATAGATAGATAGATAGATAGATAGATAGATAGATAGATAGAAAGATAGATACATAGGCAGGCAGGAAGATACAGAGACATACAAGTCTCCTCCTCCTCCGTTAGATAAGCAGACGGGCACACACATAGGCTAGCCTCTCCCATCCTCCTCTAGGCAGGCAGTCAGACAGACAGACACACTAGCGTCGGGGTGCGGTCTGTGGACAGGGATCAGCAGCGTTGACCAGGGGCAGGAGTGCCACTGGCGAGTCATAGCGTTTTATCCCATGTCCCACCCTGCCTTGCCTGGGGGTGGCATCCGCTCCCCCAAGTTCACCGGACTCAGACATTTGAAGTCTCCCTGCTTTGGGAGCGGGCGTGCTGAGGTCAGGGGAAGAGTTCAGCGGCAGATATGGAGGCGGCACAGCAGCTAAGGGGGATGCCTCGGGGAGTCGATCATTTTCCTACCATCTCCCCCTCTCCTGGCCTCGGGATGTCCTCTGCTACCCCAGGTGTGCGGGATTTAATTCTCCTTGTCAGCCAGGTCCTGGGAGGCTGCTGCGGTGATCTCTGGGTACAGGGACGTTGAGGGGAGCAGACTACATCGGGTGAGCCGATCAGGTTGCTCCCATCTCCACAAGGGCCTGGCCTGGAAACGGGCTCTCCTGCCCCGGGTTCACAGTATCCATGTTTCCATGTCAGCCTTCGCCCCGAAGGCGGGCCCGGTGTGATAAGGGGCTGCAGTGAGGAGGCGGGTCTGCCCCACCGAGCCCCTGTATTTGCTCAGATCTCCCCCTTGGCCGGTCCTAGGGTTGGTTTCTGCTACCCTAGGTACTCGAGGTGCACATCTCTGTGTTTTCCGGCTCCCGTGAAGCGGGTGTGGGGTGGGGCGCGGCGGGGGTCGGGCTGGGGCTTGGCGCGCGCAGCTATAGAAAGAGCAGAAGCGGCAGGCACGGGCTGCCCTGGCAAGCCTGTGGGTTCCCATCCATTGTCCCCCTCAGACTGCAATGGGGGCACCCTCTGTTGCTTCAGGGTGGCAATTGCCATCCCTCCAGGTGAGTCGAATACTGAGAGGCTTCCTCCATTAGACAGACAGAGAGACAAATAAATAGACAGTCAGACACACTAGCGTCTTCCTCCATTTAGACACAGCCATCTATCCTAACCTCCTCCTCCTCATCCATTATAGAGGGAGACAGAAACATAGACAGACAGACATGCACAAACACACACACACTAGCCTCCTCCTTCTCTTCCAATAGGTAGATAGGTAGATAGACAAACTAACCTCCTCCTCCAACAGACACACAAGTAAAAAGTCACACTTGGCTCCTGCTATGCCTCCACTTGATAGATAGATAGATAGATAGATAGATAGATAGATAGATAGATAGATAGATAGGCAGGCCAATAGAGAGACCTACTCGCCGGCTGCTCCTCCGTTAGGTAAAACGACAGACACACACGTAGACTAGCCCCTCCCATTCTTCAGTATCTAGGCAGTCAGGCTGGTAGTCAGACAGACACACAATCTAGACATGGGTGTTCTGGGGAAGGGGTTTGACGGAAGCGACTGGGGAATAGGGTGCCACTGTCGAGCTAGAGGATATTCTCCCATGTCCCTAGCTGCCTTGCCTGGAGGAGGCATCTGCTCCCCCAAGTTCACCGGACTCAAACCTTTAAAGTCGCCCTGCTCCTGGGAGCGGGCGTGGTGAGGTCAGGGGAAGAGGTCGGCAGCAGAGGCGGAGACAGAGGCTGCACAGCAGCAAACGGGGATGCCTCGGCGGCTTGGTCATTTTCCTCCGAACTCCACCTCTTCTGCCCTCGGGGCGGCCTCTGCTAACCCAGGTTTCCGGGATTTAGTTCTCCTTGTCAGCCAGGTCCTGGGATGCTGGTGAGGTGACTTCAGAGGACAGGGACGTCGTGGGGAGCGGACTGCCTCTGATCAGCCGATCAGTTTGCTCCCATCTCCACAGCGGCCTGGCCTGGGAGCGGCCTCTCCTGCCCCAGGTTCACCGTATGCATGTTTCCATGTCAGCGTCCGCCCTGGAGGCAGGCGCGGTGCGATCAGGGGCTGCAGTGAGTAGTCGGGGCTGCCCCACCGAGCCCCTGTTATTGCTCAGATCTCCCCCTTGGCCAGTTCTAGGGTTGATCTCTGCTACCCTAGGTACACGAGGTGCACATCTTTGCGTTTCCCGGCTCCCGGGAGGCGGGCAGGGGTGGCCTGTGGGCGGGGCGGGGGCGGGGCTGGGGCGGGGCGGTGGCGGAAACCAAGAGGGCAGAAGCAGGAGGCATGGGCTGCCCAGGCAAGCCTGTGGGTTTCTATCCAGTGTCCCCCTCAGCCTGCAGTTGGGGCGTTGGGGCGCCCCCTGCTGCTTCAGGGTGGCAATTGCCATCCCCCCAGGTGGCACGAATACTGGGATTCTTCCTACAGTAGACACACAGAGAGACAAAGAAATAGACAGACAGACACACTAGCCTCTTCCTCCATTTAGAAACAGCTATATATCCTAACCTCCTGCTCTTCATCCATTAAATAGTTAGAAAGATACATACATACTCAGACACACACACACACACACACACACACACACGCCCCCCCCCACACAAACTCTAGCCTCCTCCTGGTCATAAATTACTCAGGTTCATAGACACACTAATCTCCTCCTCCATTAGATAATACTTAGACAAACTTAATAGACTATTTATCTTCCTCCATTAGATACATAGTCAGTGAGATTGATGGATACACACACAAGCCTCTACCTACACATGCTAGAGAGACACACAGATAGCCAGACACACGGGCCTCCTCCTTCTACTCGATTAGATATAAGCTCATACATGGATATCTTATATATAAACAGACACACAGACAGAAATACTAGCCTTCTCCTCCTCCATTAGATGCATATAAAGACTCATAGACTGGCACAGTAGCCTCCTTCCCCTTTACTTACAGATACATAGTAGACAGACCCGCACGCAAACACGCACACGCACACACACTGCCCCCCTCCGCTTGCTCAAATAGGTAGATAGGTAGATAGATACATTAACCTCCTCCTTCAACAGACAAAAAAATAAAAGACACACAAGCCTACTCCTAAGCCTCACATAGATAGAGAGATAGAGAGATAGAGAGATACATAGATATATATGCAGGCAAGGAGATAGACATGCTAGTCTCCTCTTCCTCCGTTAGATAAACAGACAGACACACACATAGAGTAGCCTCTCCCATCCTGCAATAGATAGGCAGTTAGGCTGGAAGTCAGACAAACAGACTCACTAGAGGCAGGGTGCGGTCTGGGTTGGGGTCGGCGGCGGTGACAGGGAATTAGGATGCCCCTGGCGAGACAGAGGATTTTCTCCCTTGTCCCTAGCTGCCTTGTCTGGGGGGGCCTCCGCTCCTTCAGATTCGTAGGACTCTGCCCGCCTGCCGCCGGGCCTGCTCCCCTGGCGAAGGCGTGGTGAAGGCCTGGGAAGAGATTGGGGACAGAGGAGAGGCAGCACAGCAGTTAAGGGGCATGCCTCGGCGACTTGGTCATTTTGCTCCCATCTCCCCATCTCCTGGGCTCTGGGCAGCATCTACTTCCCAGGTTTGCGGGAGTTAAGTCTTCTTGTCAGCCAGGTCATGGGATGATGGTGAGGTGAGTTCACGGGACAGTTACGTACCAGGGAGTGGACTGCCCAGGTTGAGACGATCAGTTTGCTCACATCTATACAGGGGCTTGGGCTGGGGGCGGTATCTCCTGCCCCAGATTCACAGAATGAATGTTTCCAGGTCCACCTGCCCCCTGGAGGCAGGCGTTCTACGGACAGAGGCTGCAGTGAGGAGGCGGGGCTGCCCCACCCAGCCCCTGTATCAGCTATCATCTCCTCCTTGGCGGTCCAGGGGTCCGTCTCTGGTACCCTGGTACAAGTGGTTAACTCATGTTTTGGCAAGAACCCGGGAGGCGGGCGAGGGGTGGTCAAGGGGCGGGGAGGGGGCGGTGCGGTGGTGGCCAAAGGGAACAAAGAAGCTGGGGCCAAGGGTGGCTAGACAAGCCTGTGAACTTCCAACCTGCGGCAAACTCAGACTGCAGTTGGGGCGCCCCCTGCTGCTTCAGGGTGGCAATTGCCATCCCCCCAGGTGGCACGAATACTGGGATTCTTCCTACAGTAGACACACAGAGAGACAAAGAAATAGACAGACAGACACACTAGCCTCTTCCTCCATTTAGAAACAGCCATATATCCTAACCTCCTCTTCCTCATGCATTCTATAGGTAGACACATACATACATAGGCAGACACCCACAGACACACACATACACACACTGGCGTCCTACTTCTCCTCACTTAATTAGGTAGTGAGACACACTAATCTCCTCCTCCATTAGATAATAGATCGAGAAACGCAATAGACTCTTCCTCATCCTCCATTAGATAGATAGTGAGATTGACTGATAAACACACTAGCCTCTTTGTTCTCCTGTAGAGGGACAGACAGATAGCCAGACACTTTGGAATCCTTCTTCTTCTCCATTAGATAATAATACAGACAGACTCACAGACACACAGACAGACATACACACTACTCTTCTCCTCCCCTGAGAGTCAGAGAGATAGACACTGTAGCCTCCTTCTTCTCGATTAGATAAACGTACATATATAGATATCTGTTACAGTGACAGAGAGACAGACATACTAGCTTACTCCCCCTCCAATAGATGCACACATAGACTGATACAAATATACAGTAGAATACCCCCCTTGACTTTCCGGTTCATTGATACACAGACCCGCACGCACACACAGACACACAGACACACACACACACACACACACACACACACACACGGTAGCCTCCTCCTCTTCCTCAAATTCGAAGTTATGTAGATAGACACACTAACCTACTCCTCCAATACACAGACACATAAAAAGGCACACTAGCCTATAGGTATGCCTCCTTTAGATAGATAGGTAGTTAGGTAGATAGATAGATAGATAGATAGATAGATAGATAGATAGATAGATAGATAGATAGAAAGATAGATACATAGGCAGGCAGGAAGATACAGAGACATACAAGTCTCCTCCTCCTCCGTTAGATAAGCAGACGGGCACACACATAGGCTAGCCTCTCCCATCCTCCTCTAGGCAGGCAGTCAGACAGACAGACACACTAGCGTCGGGGTGCGGTCTGTGGACAGGGATCAGCAGCGTTGACCAGGGGCAGGAGTGCCACTGGCGAGTCATAGCGTTTTATCCCATGTCCCACCCTGCCTTGCCTGGGGGTGGCATCCGCTCCCCCAAGTTCACCGGACTCAGACATTTGAAGTCTCCCTGCTTTGGGAGCGGGCGTGCTGAGGTCAGGGGAAGAGTTCAGCGGCAGATATGGAGGCGGCACAGCAGCTAAGGGGGATGCCTCGGGGAGTCGATCATTTTCCTACCATCTCCCCCTCTCCTGGCCTCGGGATGTCCTCTGCTACCCCAGGTGTGCGGGATTTAATTCTCCTTGTCAGCCAGGTCCTGGGAGGCTGCTGCGGTGATCTCTGGGTACAGGGACGTTGAGGGGAGCAGACTACATCGGGTGAGCCGATCAGGTTGCTCCCATCTCCACAAGGGCCTGGCCTGGAAACGGGCTCTCCTGCCCCGGGTTCACAGTATCCATGTTTCCATGTCAGCCTTCGCCCCGAAGGCGGGCCCGGTGTGATAAGGGGCTGCAGTGAGGAGGCGGGTCTGCCCCACCGAGCCCCTGTATTTGCTCAGATCTCCCCCTTGGCCGGTCCTAGGGTTGGTTTCTGCTACCCTAGGTACTCGAGGTGCACATCTCTGTGTTTTCCGGCTCCCGTGAAGCGGGTGTGGGGTGGGGCGCGGCGGGGGTCGGGCTGGGGCTTGGCGCGCGCAGCTATAGAAAGAGCAGAAGCGGCAGGCACGGGCTGCCCTGGCAAGCCTGTGGGTTCCCATCCATTGTCCCCCTCAGACTGCAATGGGGGCACCCTCTGTTGCTTCAGGGTGGCAATTGCCATCCCTCCAGGTGAGTCGAATACTGAGAGGCTTCCTCCATTAGACAGACAGAGAGACAAATAAATAGACAGTCAGACACACTAGCGTCTTCCTCCATTTAGACACAGCCATCTATCCTAACCTCCTCCTCCTCATCCATTATAGAGGGAGACAGAAACATAGACAGACAGACATGCACAAACACACACACACTAGCCTCCTCCTTCTCTTCCAATAGGTAGATAGGTAGATAGACAAACTAACCTCCTCCTCCAACAGACACACAAGTAAAAAGTCACACTTGGCTCCTGCTATGCCTCCACTTGATAGATAGATAGATAGATAGATAGATAGATAGATAGATAGATAGATAGATAGATAGGCAGGCCAATAGAGAGACCTACTCGCCGGCTGCTCCTCCGTTAGGTAAAACGACAGACACACACGTAGACTAGCCCCTCCCATTCTTCAGTATCTAGGCAGTCAGGCTGGTAGTCAGACAGACACACAATCTAGACATGGGTGTTCTGGGGAAGGGGTTTGACGGAAGCGACTGGGGAATAGGGTGCCACTGTCGAGCTAGAGGATATTCTCCCATGTCCCTAGCTGCCTTGCCTGGAGGAGGCATCTGCTCCCCCAAGTTCACCGGACTCAAACCTTTAAAGTCGCCCTGCTCCTGGGAGCGGGCGTGGTGAGGTCAGGGGAAGAGGTCGGCAGCAGAGGCGGAGACAGAGGCTGCACAGCAGCAAACGGGGATGCCTCGGCGGCTTGGTCATTTTCCTCCGAACTCCACCTCTTCTGCCCTCGGGGCGGCCTCTGCTAACCCAGGTTTCCGGGATTTAGTTCTCCTTGTCAGCCAGGTCCTGGGATGCTGGTGAGGTGACTTCAGAGGACAGGGACGTCGTGGGGAGCGGACTGCCTCTGATCAGCCGATCAGTTTGCTCCCATCTCCACAGCGGCCTGGCCTGGGAGCGGCCTCTCCTGCCCCAGGTTCACCGTATGCATGTTTCCATGTCAGCGTCCGCCCTGGAGGCAGGCGCGGTGCGATCAGGGGCTGCAGTGAGTAGTCGGGGCTGCCCCACCGAGCCCCTGTTATTGCTCAGATCTCCCCCTTGGCCGGTTCTAGGGTTGATCTCTGCTACCCTAGGTACACGAGGTGCACATCTTTGCGTTTCCCGGCTCCCGGGAGGCGGGCAGGGGTGGCCTGTGGGCGGGGCGGGGGCGGGGCTGGGGCGGGGCGGTGGCGGAAACCAAGAGGGCAGAAGCAGGAGGCATGGGCTGCCCAGGCAAGCCTGTGGGTTTCTATCCAGTGTCCCCCTCAGCCTGCAGTTGGGGCGTTGGGGCGCCCCCTGCTGCTTCAGGGTGGCAATTGCCATCCCCCCAGGTGGCACGAATACTGG
Organism: Vicugna pacos; assembly: GCF_048564905.1. NCBI lineage: Eukaryota > Metazoa > Chordata > Mammalia > Artiodactyla > Camelidae > Vicugna > Vicugna pacos. The sequence goes on along the minus strand of NW_027328806.1, from coordinate 11,109 downwards.
GATTCTTCCTACAGTAGACACACAGAGAGACAAAGAAATAGACAGACAGACACACTAGCCTCTTCCTCCATTTAGAAACAGCCATATATCCTAACCTCCTGCTCTTCATCCATTAAATAGTTAGAAAGATACATACATACTCAGACACACACACACACACACACACACACACACACACACGCCCCCCCACACACAAACTCTAGCCTCCTCCTGGTCATAAATTACTCAGGTTCATAGACACACTAATCTCCTCCTCCATTAGATAATACTTAGACAAACTTAATAGACTATTTATCTTCCTCCATTAGATACATAGTCAGTGAGATTGATGGATACACACACAAGCCTCTACCTACACATGCTAGAGAGACACACAGATAGCCAGACACACGGGCCTCCTCCTTCTACTCGATTAGATATAAGCTCATACATGGATATCTTATATATAAACAGACACACAGACAGAAATACTAGCCTTCTCCTCCTCCATTAGATGCATATAAAGACTCATAGACTGGCACAGTAGCCTCCTTCCCCTTTACTTACAGATACATAGTAGACAGACCCGCACGCAAACACGCACACGCACACACACTGCCCCCCTCCGCTTGCTCAAATAGGTAGATAGGTAGATAGATACATTAACCTCCTCCTTCAACAGACAAAAAAATAAAAGACACACAAGCCTACTCCTAAGCCTCACATAGATAGGGAGATAGAGAGATAGAGAGATACATAGATATATATGCAGGCAAGGAGATAGACATGCTAGTCTCCTCTTCCTCCGTTAGATAAACAGACAGACACACACATAGAGTAGCCTCTCCCATCCTGCAATAGATAGGCAGTTAGGCTGGAAGTCAGACAAACAGACTCACTAGAGGCAGGGTGCGGTCTGGGTTGGGGTCGGCGGCGGTGACAGGGAATTAGGATGCCCCTGGCGAGACAGAGGATTTTCTCCCTTGTCCCTAGCTGCCTTGTCTGGGGGGGCCTCCGCTCCTTCAGATTCGTAGGACTCTGCCCGCCTGCCGCCGGGCCTGCTCCCCTGGCGAAGGCGTGGTGAAGGCCTGGGAAGAGATTGGGGACAGAGGAGAGGCAGCACAGCAGTTAAGGGGCATGCCTCGGCGACTTGGTCATTTTGCTCCCATCTCCCCATCTCCTGGGCTCTGGGCAGCATCTACTTCCCAGGTTTGCGGGAGTTAAGTCTTCTTGTCAGCCAGGTCATGGGATGATGGTGAGGTGAGTTCACGGGACAGTTACGTACCAGGGAGTGGACTGCCCAGGTTGAGACGATCAGTTTGCTCACATCTATACAGGGGCTTGGGCTGGGGGCGGTATCTCCTGCCCCAGATTCACAGAATGAATGTTTCCAGGTCCACCTGCCCCCTGGAGGCAGGCGTTCTACGGACAGAGGCTGCAGTGAGGAGGCGGGGCTGCCCCACCCAGCCCCTGTATCAGCTATCATCTCCTCCTTGGCGGTCCAGGGGTCCGTCTCTGGTACCCTGGTACAAGAGGTTAACTCATGTTTTGGCAAGAACCCGGGAGGCGGGCGAGGGGTGGTCAAGGGGCGGGGAGGGGGCGGTGCGGTGGTGGCCAAAGGGAACAAAGAAGCTGGGGCCAAGGGTGGCTAGACAAGCCTGTGAACTTCCAACCTGCGGCAAACTCAGACTGCAGTTGGGGCGCCCCCTGCTGCTTCAGGGTGGCAATTGCCATCCCCCCAGGTGGCACGAATACTGGGATTCTTCCTACAGTAGACACACAGAGAGACAAAGAAATAGACAGACAGACACACTAGCCTCTTCCTCCATTTAGAAACAGCCATATATCCTAACCTCCTCTTCCTCATGCATTCTATAGGTAGACACATACATACATAGGCAGACACCCACAGACACACACATACACACACTGGCGTCCTACTTCTCCTCACTTAATTAGGTAGTGAGACACACTAATCTCCTCCTCCATTAGATAATAGATCGAGAAACGCAATAGACTCTTCCTCATCCTCCATTAGATAGATAGTGAGATTGACTGATAAACACACTAGCCTCTTTGTTCTCCTGTAGAGGGACAGACAGATAGCCAGACACTTTGGAATCCTTCTTCTTCTCCATTAGATAATAATACAGACAGACTCACAGACACACAGACAGACATACACACTACTCTTCTCCTCCCCTGAGAGTCAGAGAGATAGACACTGTAGCCTCCTTCTTCTCGATTAGATAAACGTACATATATAGATATCTGTTACAGTGACAGAGAGACAGACATACTAGCTTACTCCCCCTCCATTAGATGCACACATAGACTGATACAAATATACAGTAGAATACCCCCCTTGACTTTCCGGTTCATTGATACACAGACCCGCACGCACACACAGACACACAGACACACACACACACACACACACACACACGGTAGCCTCCTCCTCTTCCTCAAATTCGAAGTTATGTAGATAGACACACTAACCTACTCCTCCAATACACAGACACATAAAAAGGCACACTAGCCTATAGGTATGCCTCCTTTAGATAGATAGGTAGTTAGGTAGATAGATAGATAGATAGATAGATAGATAGATAGATAGATAGATAGATAGATAGATAGAAAGATAGATACATAGGCAGGCAGGAAGATACAGAGACATACAAGTCTCCTCCTCCTCCGTTAGATAAGCAGACGGGCACACACATAGGCTAGCCTCTCCCATCCTCCTCTAGGCAGGCAGTCAGACAGACAGACACACTAGCGTCGGGGTGCGGTCTGTGGACAGGGATCAGCAGCGTTGACCAGGGGCAGGAGTGCCACTGGCGAGTCATAGCGTTTTATCCCATGTCCCACCCTGCCTTGCCTGGGGGTGGCATCCGCTCCCCCAAGTTCACCGGACTCAGACATTTGAAGTCTCCCTGCTTTGGGAGCGGGCGTGCTGAGGTCAGGGGAAGAGTTCAGCGGCAGATATGGAGGCGGCACAGCAGCTAAGGGGGATGCCTCGGGGAGTCGATCATTTTCCTACCATCTCCCCCTCTCCTGGCCTCGGGATGTCCTCTGCTACCCCAGGTGTGCGGGATTTAATTCTCCTTGTCAGCCAGGTCCTGGGAGGCTGCTGCGGTGATCTCTGGGTACAGGGACGTTGAGGGGAGCAGACTACATCGGGTGAGCCGATCAGGTTGCTCCCATCTCCACAAGGGCCTGGCCTGGAAACGGGCTCTCCTGCCCCGGGTTCACAGTATCCATGTTTCCATGTCAGCCTTCGCCCCGAAGGCGGGCCCGGTGTGATAAGGGGCTGCAGTGAGGAGGCGGGTCTGCCCCACCGAGCCCCTGTATTTGCTCAGATCTCCCCCTTGGCCGGTCCTAGGGTTGGTTTCTGCTACCCTAGGTACTCGAGGTGCACATCTCTGTGTTTTCCGGCTCCCGTGAAGCGGGTGTGGGGTGGGGCGCGGCGGGGGTCGGGCTGGGGCTTGGCGCGCGCAGCTATAGAAAGAGCAGAAGCGGCAGGCACGGGCTGCCCTGGCAAGCCTGTGGGTTCCCATCCATTGTCCCCCTCAGACTGCAATGGGGGCACCCTCTGTTGCTTCAGGGTGGCAATTGCCATCCCTCCAGGTGAGTCGAATACTGAGAGGCTTCCTCCATTAGACAGACAGAGAGACAAATAAATAGACAGTCAGACACACTAGCGTCTTCCTCCATTTAGACACAGCCATCTATCCTAACCTCCTCCTCCTCATCCATTATAGAGGGAGACAGAAACATAGACAGACAGACATGCACAAACACACACACACTAGCCTCCTCCTTCTCTTCCAATAGGTAGATAGGTAGATAGACAAACTAACCTCCTCCTCCAACAGACACACAAGTAAAAAGTCACACTTGGCTCCTGCTATGCCTCCACTTGATAGATAGATAGATAGATAGATAGATAGATAGATAGATAGATAGATAGATAGGCAGGCCAATAGAGAGACCTACTCGCCGGCTGCTCCTCCGTTAGGTAAAACGACAGACACACACGTAGACTAGCCCCTCCCATTCTTCAGTATCTAGGCAGTCAGGCTGGTAGTCAGACAGACACACAATCTAGACATGGGTGTTCTGGGGAAGGGGTTTGACGGAAGCGACTGGGGAATAGGGTGCCACTGTCGAGCTAGAGGATATTCTCCCATGTCCCTAGCTGCCTTGCCTGGAGGAGGCATCTGCTCCCCCAAGTTCACCGGACTCAAACCTTTAAAGTCGCCCTGCTCCTGGGAGCGGGCGTGGTGAGGTCAGGGGAAGAGGTCGGCAGCAGAGGCGGAGACAGAGGCTGCACAGCAGCAAACGGGGATGCCTCGGCGGCTTGGTCATTTTCCTCCGAACTCCACCTCTTCTGCCCTCGGGGCGGCCTCTGCTAACCCAGGTTTCCGGGATTTAGTTCTCCTTGTCAGCCAGGTCCTGGGATGCTGGTGAGGTGACTTCAGAGGACAGGGACGTCGTGGGGAGCGGACTGCCTCTGATCAGCCGATCAGTTTGCTCCCATCTCCACAGCGGCCTGGCCTGGGAGCGGCCTCTCCTGCCCCAGGTTCACCGTATGCATGTTTCCATGTCAGCGTCCGCCCTGGAGGCAGGCGCGGTGCGATCAGGGGCTGCAGTGAGTAGTCGGGGCTGCCCCACCGAGCCCCTGTTATTGCTCAGATCTCCCCCTTGGCCGGTTCTAGGGTTGATCTCTGCTACCCTAGGTACACGAGGTGCACATCTTTGCGTTTCCCGGCTCCCGGGAGGCGGGCAGGGGTGGCCTGTGGGCGGGGCGGGGGCGGGGCTGGGGCGGGGCGGTGGCGGAAACCAAGAGGGCAGAAGCAGGAGGCATGGGCTGCCCAGGCAAGCCTGTGGGTTTCTATCCAGTGTCCCCCTCAGCCTGCAGTTGGGGCGTTGGGGCGCCCCCTGCTGCTTCAGGGTGGCAATTGCCATCCCCCCAGGTGGCACGAATACTGGGATTCTTCCTACAGTAGACACACAGAGAGACAAAGAAATAGACAGACAGACACACTAGCCTCTTCCTCCGTTTAGAAACAGCCATATATCCTAACCTCCTGCTCTTCATCCATTAAATAGTTAGAAAGATACATACATACTCAGACACACACACACACACACACACACACACACACACACACACACGCCCCCCCCCACACAAACTCTAGCCTCCTCCTGGTCATAAATTACTCAGGTTCATAGACACACTAATCTCCTCCTCCATTAGATAATACTTAGACAAACTTAATAGACTATTTATCTTCCTCCATTAGATACATAGTCAGTGAGATTGATGGATACACACACAAGCCTCTACCTACACATGCTAGAGAGACACACAGATAGCCAGACACACGGGCCTCCTCCTTCTACTCGATTAGATATAAGCTCATACATGGATATCTTATATATAAACAGACACACAGACAGAAATACTAGCCTTCTCCTCCTCCATTAGATGCATATAAAGACTCATAGACTGGCACAGTAGCCTCCTTCCCCTTTACTTACAGATACATAGTAGACAGACCCGCACGCAAACACGCACACGCACACACACTGCCCCCCTCCTCTTGCTCAAATAGGTAGATAGGTAGATAGATACATTAACCTCCTCCTTCAACAGACAAAAAAATAAAAGACACACAAGCCTACTCCTAAGCCTCACATAGATAGAGAGATAGAGAGATAGAGAGATACATAGATATATATGCAGGCAAGGAGATAGACATGCTAGTCTCCTCTTCCTCCGTTAGATAAACAGACAGACACACACATAGAGTAGCCTCTCCCATCCTGCAATAGATAGGCAGTTAGGCTGGAAGTCAGACAAACAGACTCACTAGAGGCAGGGTGCGGTCTGGGTTGGGGTCGGCGGCGGTGACAGGGAATTAGGATGCCCCTGGCGAGACAGAGGATTTTCTCCCTTGTCCCTAGCTGCCTTGTCTGGGGGGGCCTCCGCTCCTTCAGATTCGTAGGACTCTGCCCGCCTGCCGCCGGGCCTGCTCCCCTGGCGAAGGCGTGGTGAAGGCCTGGGAAGAGATTGGGGACAGAGGAGAGGCAGCACAGCAGTTAAGGGGCATGCCTCGGCGACTTGGTCATTTTGCTCCCATCTCCCCATCTCCTGGGCTCTGGGCAGCATCTACTTCCCAGGTTTGCGGGAGTTAAGTCTTCTTGTCAGCCAGGTCATGGGATGATGGTGAGGTGAGTTCACGGGACAGTTACGTACCAGGGAGTGGACTGCCCAGGTTGAGACGATCAGTTTGCTCACATCTATACAGGGGCTTGGGCTGGGGGCGGTATCTCCTGCCCCAGATTCACAGAATGAATGTTTCCAGGTCCACCTGCCCCCTGGAGGCAGGCGTTCTACGGACAGAGGCTGCAGTGAGGAGGCGGGGCTGCCCCACCCAGCCCCTGTATCAGCTATCATCTCCTCCTTGGCGGTCCAGGGGTCCGTCTCTGGTACCCTGGTACAAGTGGTTAACTCATGTTTTGGCAAGAACCCGGGAGGCGGGCGAGGGGTGGTCAAGGGGCGGGGAGGGGGCGGTGCGGTGGTGGCCAAAGGGAACAAAGAAGCTGGGGCCAAGGGTGGCTAGACAAGCCTGTGAACTTCCAACCTGCGGCAAACTCAGACTGCAGTTGGGGCGCCCCCTGCTGCTTCAGGGTGGCAATTGCCATCCCCCCAGGTGGCACGAATACTGGGATTCTTCCTACAGTAGACACACAGAGAGACAAAGAAATAGACAGACAGACACACTAGCCTCTTCCTCCATTTAGAAACAGCCATATATCCTAACCTCCTCTTCCTCATGCATTCTATAGGTAGACACATACATACATAGGCAGACACCCACAGACACACACATACACACACTGGCGTCCTACTTCTCCTCACTTAATTAGGTAGTGAGACACACTAATCTCCTCCTCCATTAGATAATAGATCGAGAAACGCAATAGACTCTTCCTCATCCTCCATTAGATAGATAGTGAGATTGACTGATAAACACACTAGCCTCTTTGTTCTCCTGTAGAGGGACAGACAGATAGCCAGACACTTTGGAATCCTTCTTCTTCTCCATTAGATAATAATACAGACAGACTCACAGACACACAGACAGACATACACACTACTCTTCTCCTCCCCTGAGAGTCAGAGAGATAGACACTGTAGCCTCCTTCTTCTCGATTAGATAAACGTACATATATAGATATCTGTTACAGTGACAGAGAGACAGACATACTAGCTTACTCCCCCTCCATTAGATGCACACATAGACTGATACAAATATACAGTAGAATACCCCCCTTGACTTTCCGGTTCATTGATACACAGACCCGCACGCACACACAGACACACAGACACACACACACACACACACACACACACACACACGGTAGCCTCCTCCTCTTCCTCAAATTCGAAGTTATGTAGATAGACACACTAACCTACTCCTCCAATACACAGACACATAAAAAGGCACACTAGCCTATAGGTATGCCTCCTTTAGATAGATAGGTAGTTAGGTAGATAGATAGATAGATAGATAGATAGATAGATAGATAGATAGATAGAAAGATAGATACATAGGCAGGCAGGAAGATACAGAGACATACAAGTCTCCTCCTCCTCCGTTAGATAAGCAGACGGGCACATACATAGGCTAGCCTCTCCCATCCTCCTCTAGGCAGGCAGTCAGACAGACAGACACACTAGCGTCGGGGTGCGGTCTGTGGACAGGGATCAGCAGCGTTGACCAGGGGCAGGAGTGCCACTGGCGAGTCATAGCGTTTTATCCCATGTCCCACCCTGCCTTGCCTGGGGGTGGCATCCGCTCCCCCAAGTTCACCGGACTCAGACATTTGAAGTCTCCCTGCTTTGGGAGCGGGCGTGCTGAGGTCAGGGGAAGAGTTCAGCGGCAGATATGGAGGCGGCACAGCAGCTAAGGGGGATGCCTCGGGGAGTCGATCATTTTCCTACCATCTCCCCCTCTCCTGGCCTCGGGATGTCCTCTGCTACCCCAGGTGTGCGGGATTTAATTCTCCTTGTCAGCCAGGTCCTGGGAGGCTGCTGCGGTGATCTCTGGGTACAGGGACGTTGAGGGGAGCAGACTACATCGGGTGAGCCGATCAGGTTGCTCCCATCTCCACAAGGGCCTGGCCTGGAAACGGGCTCTCCTGCCCCGGGTTCACAGTATCCATGTTTCCATGTCAGCCTTCGCCCCGAAGGCGGGCCCGGTGTGATAAGGGGCTGCAGTGAGGAGGCGGGTCTGCCCCACCGAGCCCCTGTATTTGCTCAGATCTCCCCCTTGGCCGGTCCTAGGGTTGGTTTCTGCTACCCTAGGTACTCGAGGTGCACATCTCTGTGTTTTCCGGCTCCCGTGAAGCGGGTGTGGGGTGGGGCGCGGCGGGGGTCGGGCTGGGGCTTGGCGCGCGCAGCTATAGAAAGAGCAGAAGCGGCAGGCACGGGCTGCCCTGGCAAGCCTGTGGGTTCCCATCCATTGTCCCCCTCAGACTGCAATGGGGGCACCCTCTGTTGCTTCAGGGTGGCAATTGCCATCCCTCCAGGTGAGTCGAATACTGAGAGGCTTCCTCCATTAGACAGACAGAGAGACAAATAAATAGACAGTCAGACACACTAGCGTCTTCCTCCATTTAGACACAGCCATCTATCCTAACCTCCTCCTCCTCATCCATTATAGAGGGAGACAGAAACATAGACAGACAGACATGCACAAACACACACACACTAGCCTCCTCCTTCTCTTCCAATAGGTAGATAGGTAGATAGACAAACTAACCTCCTCCTCCAACAGACACACAAGTAAAAAGTCACACTTGGCTCCTGCTATGCCTCCACTTGATAGATAGATAGATAGATAGATAGATAGATAGATAGATAGATAGATAGATAGATAGGCAGGCCAATAGAGAGACCTACTCGCCGGCTGCTCCTCCGTTAGGTAAAACGACAGACACACACGTAGACTAGCCCCTCCCATTCTTCAGTATCTAGGCAGTCAGGCTGGTAGTCAGACAGACACACAATCTAGACATGGGTGTTCTGGGGAAGGGGTTTGACGGAAGCGACTGGGGAATAGGGTGCCACTGTCGAGCTAGAGGATATTCTCCCATGTCCCTAGCTGCCTTGCCTGGAGGAGGCATCTGCTCCCCCAAGTTCACCGGACTCAAACCTTTAAAGTCGCCCTGCTCCTGGGAGCGGGCGTGGTGAGGTCAGGGGAAGAGGTCGGCAGCAGAGGCGGAGACAGAGGCTGCACAGCAGCAAACGGGGATGCCTCGGCGGCTTGGTCATTTTCCTCCGAACTCCACCTCTTCTGCCCTCGGGGCGGCCTCTGCTAACCCAGGTTTCCGGGATTTAGTTCTCCTTGTCAGCCAGGTCCTGGGATGCTGGTGAGGTGACTTCAGAGGACAGGGACGTCGTGGGGAGCGGACTGCCTCTGATCAGCCGATCAGTTTGCTCCCATCTCCACAGCGGCCTGGCCTGGGAGCGGCCTCTCCTGCCCCAGGTTCACCGTATGCATGTTTCCATGTCAGCGTCCGCCCTGGAGGCAGGCGCGGTGCGATCAGGGGCTGCAGTGAGTAGTCGGGGCTGCCCCACCGAGCCCCTGTTATTGCTCAGATCTCCCCCTTGGCCGGTTCTAGGGTTGATCTCTGCTACCCTAGGTACACGAGGTGCACATCTTTGCGTTTCCCGGCTCCCGGGAGGCGGGCAGGGGTGGCCTGTGGGCGGGGCGGGGGCGGGGCTGGGGCGGGGCGGTGGCGGAAACCAAGAGGGCAGAAGCAGGAGGCATGGGCTGCCCAGGCAAGCCTGTGGGTTTCTATCCAGTGTCCCCCTCAGCCTGCAGTTGGGGCGTTGGGGCGCCCTCTGCTGCTTCAGGGTGGCAATTGCCATCCCCCCAGGTGGCACGAATACTGGGATTCTTCCTACAGTAGACACACAGAGAGACAAAGAAATAGACAGACAGACACACTAGCCTCTTCCTCCGTTTAGAAACAGCCATATATCCTAACCTCCTGCTCTTCATCCATTAAATAGTTAGAAAGATACATACATACTCAGACACACACACACACACACACACACACACACACACACACACACGCCCCCCCCCACACAAACTCTAGCCTCCTCCTGGTCATAAATTACTCAGGTTCATAGACACACTAATCTCCTCCTCCATTAGATAATACTTAGACAAACTTAATAGACTATTTATCTTCCTCCATTAGATACATAGTCAGTGAGATTGATGGATACACACACAAGCCTCTACCTACACATGCTAGAGAGACACACAGATAGCCAGACACACGGGCCTCCTCCTTCTACTCGATTAGATATAAGCTCATACATGGATATCTTATATATAAACAGACACACAGACAGAAATACTAGCCTTCTCCTCCTCCATTAGATGCATATAAAGACTCATAGACTGGCACAGTAGCCTCCTTCCCCTTTACTTACAGATACATAGTAGACAGACCCGCACGCAAACACGCACACGCACACACACTGCCCCCCTCCGCTTGCTCAAATAGGTAGATAGGTAGATAGATACATTAACCTCCTCCTTCAACAGACAAAAAAATAAAAGACACACAAGCCTACTCCTAAGCCTCACATAGATAGAGAGATAGAGAGATAGAGAGATACATAGATATATATGCAGGCAAGGAGATAGACATGCTAGTCTCCTCTTCCTCCGTTAGATAAACAGACAGACACACACATAGAGTAGCCTCTCCCATCCTGCAATAGATAGGCAGTTAGGCTGGAAGTCAGACAAACAGACTCACTAGAGGCAGGGTGCGGTCTGGGTTGGGGTCGGCGGCGGTGACAGGGAATTAGGATGCCCCTGGCGAGACAGAGGATTTTCTCCCTTGTCCCTAGCTGCCTTGTCTGGGGGGGCCTCCGCTCCTTCAGATTCGTAGGACTCTGCCCGCCTGCCGCCGGGCCTGCTCCCCTGGCGAAGGCGTGGTGAAGGCCTGGGAAGAGATTGGGGACAGAGGAGAGGCAGCACAGCAGTTAAGGGGCATGCCTCGGCGACTTGGTCATTTTGCTCCCATCTC